>NC_133621.1:41391944-41641944 GCF_048593235.1 Sminthopsis crassicaudata | reverse complement strand
CAATCTAGTCTTACCCTTTCTTGTTTCTAAGTATTTACATAGGTTTTTGTCTTTGACTTCTCAGTGCCCATCTCAACCGGTCCCTGCCACATACTTCAAAAATGGTCTTAGGCAAGTCACTTCACCCTGTTTTCTTTAGTTTCCTCATTTGTGAAATGAGCTGGAGAAGGAGATGACTCATCTTCCAGTAACTTTGCCAAGGAAATCCCAAATGGGGTCTTGAAGAATCAGACATGATTTAAAAAAAATCAGATAATAACAAAATAAAAATTGTTAGAAAATATTCAAATATGAAATGAAAAGTTGCCTCTTTGGAACTTGAATCTCTTGCATTTGGGTGCACTCTGTGTGGCCAAGCAAAACAAATCCAATTCTTCTTCTACTTAATGGCCCCTTGAAGACTTAAGAAAAAGCATCATGTCCTTCTTATGTCTTATTATTTTTTCCAGGTCAGACATCTTCAGTTCATTTACAAGTCCTCATATGACTCAAGGTCCTTCATCAACTTGATTGCTCTCCTCTCGATGTTCACCATCAGTGTCCTTCTTATGATCCATTAATGATCCAATGTCCATTAACGAACCACCAAAGAAAAGTGTACTTCTTAAATTGTGATGCTCATATTTTAACCTAAATATCCAGAAGTGGTATGATTAGGACAGAGTATTGAGGGATTATACCACCTTATTGCAAAATACCAGGCTTAATAGCTGACTCAAACTGAACTTGTAGCCCGGGACAATCTCAAGATCTAGGTAATCGTTACCTGATCTTGTCTCTCCCCTACTTAGTCCCTGCTTTTTAAAAAAATTCCCATCTCCCATTATTCTGTGAATACAGTACCTATCTATCTTCTGGTCCATGTAGCATAGAGCAACCAAGTTATCAAAGGAAAAGGAGCAGGAACTAAGTGACATATTGCCCAATGAAACTGGTTGGAAGGGATTTGAACTGTGGAGGGATTTCCAATTTTCCTCCATCAAGTTCAGCTGCTCTAGCTGCTGTTACTTGCTTCTATTATTATCAGACCCTTATCGAATGCCAGCATTGTGTTAAGCACCATTCTGAATGTGGGATTGACATGGTTCTGGGGCTGCAGGATTACCATTTTCATGAGCAACACATCAGTGGCAGCTGGCATCTTCAGCTTGCTGAATGATTGACTGTTGGCTGGCTCAGACCCAATGCCCTGTGCCATTCTCCAACACAGCCCGTGGGAGGCTGAGTCATGGAATTTCAGGCTTTGCCTGACTAGGCTGTGACCGCACTAGACTTTTAAAATGCGAAAAGGTGAATTGTGGGTAGGTTCAGATAGATAAAAGAATTGGGGTCCTTTTCCTAGAAAGGGAGCTGGCTCTGGAGTCAGGAATTCTGCCTCAGATTCTGACTAGCTGTGATTCTGGGTCACCCAGAAGCAAGAGATGGAAGTTCCAAAGAGACAACTTCAGACTTAATGTTTGGAGATTTCCTGACAATTTTTGTTTTGTTGTCTGGTCAGTCATTTTTCAGTAGTATTTCACTCTTTATGACCTCATTTGGGGTTTTCTTGGCAGAGATACTAGAAAGGCTTGCCATTTCCTTCTCCAGCTCATTTTACAGATGAGAAAACCGAGGCAGACAGGGTTAAGTGCTTGCCTAGGGTCACACAACTAGTATGAACTGAATGTCTTTATGCCTCAGTTTCCTCCTCTGTAAAGTGAGAGTTGCACTTCTAAATTTCCTTCCAGCTCTAAATCTATGACCTTACAATCTTTATTGATGACATGATAATCATGTAGAGTCACAGATTTAGAACTGGAAGGAATTCCAAAGGTCAACTAGTTCAACTATCTCATTTTACAGATGAAAAAAACTGAGGTTTCTGGGAGCAAAATTGCTTGCCAAACATCACATTGGTAGCACTGGACTTGAAATAAAGGAAATTGCAATCGAAATTTTATTTCAGATACTTACTAGCCATGAGACCCAGGACATCACATCACCTGTCTGAATTTCAGCTTCCTCATCTTCATAATGAATGGGTTTGACTCAATGGCCTTTAAGGGCCTTTTCCAATCTGCTTCAAACACAGCTCATGTCATCCTCTACCACGCTGAGGTAGTAGGCAGTTCCTGTTCATGGATCCCACTAAGAATATCATGACTGATGAGCATCTATTGTTCTTCCATGTAGGAGAGTGAGGGATGATTTGGGTTTGTCCAGGAATGAGAATATCATTTTCTCCTTTTAAGTAACTTTTAGGTTGATTTTTCCCCACTAATGATTTATTTGAATTATTTAGGCTATTCCAGTAGGGATTTCTGTTTTGACACAAGTGTAAACACTTCTCTGAGACTGGTGGAGTTGGCTCTAAATATCCCCTTCCAATGCCTGGGCTCCTATTAGGAGACTTGCCCTCACCAAATGTAAAGACTCCCAGAGATCCCTGAAGTCCCAGGCAGGCGACTGTGCATCTAATGAGCTTGGGATAATTGCTAGATAGGCTATTGGCGTGTCGAAGCGTAATGTGTTTATTTAAAACAGTTTGGGGGCAGCGTCAGCCCCTGCTTCCCTTGGAACGTGGTGCTAAACCTATTCCTGGGACAGTTTCTGCAGTCATTATTCACAGGCTGGCTCCCACTCCTGTTCAGGTGAATTAACCTTTGCAGGTTAGCTCTGCTCCACATCTTTTGACAGTTAGCATGCAGGGAGGGTTTTTTCCTATGAGAGATGGGGCTCTCTCGCTCCAAACTCTGGGACTGGAAATACATCTTTCAGTGCTGCAGCTGAGATGGAATGGATAAATGATGGGCGAATTAGGAATGCATAAGAAAGATCCTTGTTTGGCTCATCACAATCAGCCACGTAGGTGGGAGTGAAACCAATCAGTGTCAGTGGCCAGATCCCACACACTCTGAGCCACAGAAGATGTTTTCCGTGATGGTCTCCTATTTTGTCCACGGTGAAATGAAAGCCTCCCATAATTCCCCGTTGCCTATTTATTCCCCGGGGCTCATCATTAGAAGTGAGAATCCATTGGCATGGTACAGGGGGAACTTACTGACTTGCCTCTGATGCAGCTATCCATTACACAGTCAGGCAGCCAGGTGGGTAGTAGAAAAAGCATTGGGCTTTCATCATGAAGATCTGAGTTTGAATACTGTCTCAGAGTCAGTAGGCTCATTCAGCCTCAGTTTCCACCTCTGCAAAATGGGGATAATAATAGTACCTACTATACAGAATTGTAAGAAGTCAATGAGATGATGTCTTTGGAACCCTGTAATCTAAATCCTAGGTATTATTATTTAAGTGGTCTTGAGCAAGTGACTTCATCTTGCTGAATCTCAGTTTCCTCATCTATAAAATGAGGGGGTTAAGGTAGACCGCCACTGAAGCTTCTTCTAGTTCTAGATGTGTTCTTGAGAGCTGGTTGCCAGATGCTGTGTAGCTACGACTGTTGCCATGGAGAATGATGTAGCCTGAGCACTGGACCTTGCTCCTCACTGGCCCCTGCTAAGACTTTATGATTCTGGATTTTGACTCTGATCCTATTCCAGACCTTGCCTCCTTTCATCATTGCCATCCAATTTTAGACTTTGTCCAACCAGATCGTGGTCTTGGCTGTTTTTTACCACACTTTAAACCATTACTTAATCGGCTTCAGCCTCTTGCCTGCCCCTCTCTCTTCAAATAAAGAAAATTTCAATTAGCATCGTGAATCCTGCTTTATCCTAGCTCCTGGTGGGTTCATATCTGGGTCCTTAGCTACAGAAACAGACATTACAGTATAGAGGTTAGGAAATAAAAAACTCAGGAAGACAGCATAGGATGATGGGAAGGGAGCATGCTGGATTGGAGATAAGAGGTCCTAGGTTGGAATCTCTGGTCCTGATGCTTATTACCTGTGCAGAGCCCCTTAATCTCTCTAGCGCTGTTTTCCCCTTTATATAATGAGGGGGTTCCATAAGGTGATCTCTAAGATCTTCTACAATTCTAAAGCTGGGACCATTTATACTATTTTTAACTGAGGGATATTTCTCCCCAGGCCCTCCTCTATTCCCCCTGCCCCAGCTCAGGGCATGAAGTGGGATAAAAGGAGCTAAAACAACCACCTTGTGTGCCTTCTTTCAAATGGTCTATGGTCCTTCCATTCTCCTGCACCTATTCTCTGACTGAGGATCTGGGAGAAGGGGAAAGAAGAAGTGATTCACCTGGTATGTATATAAACACTTTAGGGTTTACAAAGTCCTTCATTCAAAGTCCCTTTAGGGAGTTAATGCAAATATTATTACAGCTTAGGGGTAGAATACTGGGTCTTAAATCAGGAAGATGCAATTTCACTTGGTCTTAGACATTTACTATTTGTGTGACTCTAGGCAAATCGCTTAGCCTATGTCTGCCTCAGTTTCCCCATTGTAAAATGAAGATAATAACATCTACTCCCAGGGTTATTGTGAGGATCAAATGAGGTTATAATTGTAAAGGACTTTATAAATCATAGAGTGCTCTCTCTATCAATGCTGGCTATTGTTATCTCCACTGAGCAAATAAGAAAGCTGGGACTCAGAAATTAAGCAATTTGCTCAGAATCATATAGTGAGTAAGTGACCAAACTTAGCTTCAAAGCCAAGAATCTTCTCCTGAATCCCAAGCCCGCTTTGTACTCTTGGCACTATGTCAGACTGAAAGGAAGGCAACATGGATGCTCTGGAGAGGTTAGCTCAAAAAACCGGGAGCTCTGTGGAGGTACCTCTTTATCTCACTCTGCCCAGACCCAATTCCCAATTCAGATCCTTACCAGCTCTCACTCAATAGAGGAGACTGACCATAATTATCTGGTTAGAGAAGCTGGGTACTCTGTCTCTCAGCAAAATGTAGGGCTGCTCTTGGGCAAAATTACCTATTAATGTCCGTGTTAACAAATTTGTTAATTTGAGTTACATTGAACAGGAAGGGCTTAGTAAACCTTTAAGTCAATATAAATGTGAGCTATTGTTAATATTACTGTCATGAACATGGGGGTAACATAATGATAAGAAAGGCTGTAAACTAAATGAAGATGAATCAGCCATCTATCCATTTTTGCTTGTTATGTCCCCAGAGGGACAACTACTTTGGGTTCTGAGGCGCTACGGGGCACAGCGGATAGAATGGCAGACCTGAAATCAGGAAGACCTGAGTTTTTAGCCTCAGACACTTCCTAGCTGTGTGACCCTGAGTAAGTCACCTAACCCTGTGTACTACCACCGGAGCTCATCTGTTTCTATCCGTGGGTTTCCTATACACAATTAATTAGTCAGTAGATACAACCAGCTTTTTCAATTTTTTTTTTTTTTTTTTTAAGAATAGATCTCCCTATCTTACCTAGGTAGGAAGTACAGAGACTACTCACAGTTCTGGCAGGCATTTCCAAGCTGGGCGGGTTTGGTCTTTTAGACTAGGGACCCCCCCTCAATCCCAGCTATTTTTAAACCACAGTGCCTGAACTCTAGCCATTCTTATCATCCTCCTCCAATTGGAATTCAGAATCCGCCTGTGACCTTCAGTTCTGCTCACCTTATTTTCTTCAGAACCAGGCCATGATATTGCTCCCAGCCATTACCAGCTACATACTCACTCCTCCCTCTTCATGGAGTTCCTTTCTACATTATAATGTAACTTCCTGAAGAAAGGGCCCATGCTTCTTTTATTTGAGTCTCTAGCACTTAGCTTTAGCACACGTACATAGTAAGCGCTTAATAAATGCATTTCCGTTCATTCATCCATTTTTAGTTGTTTTTAATAATCACAAATGAAGTAAAGAAGTCAGAAATGATAATAAATCATTAGTGAATCATAGATTTTCTTGCCTTGTTGTTTTGATCATTGTTAATTCATTGTGAATTGTGAGAATGAAGAAGAATGGGGTATAAAATACTATTTAGTCTTCCCCCTCATGTGTTCTATTTTCTAATCCCACAATACCAGTGTTATATCTTAGGGGTAAAGCTGGTAAAGCTCCATTGGATTGGTAGCGATCCAGACAAAGTTGTTTGCCATGTGCAACCCTGGGCTTCCAACCAGCATGAGTCAGCACAACCTGGAAACCAGAGCTGCCTTCATGTGTGGGCCCCAGGAAGACACAGGAAGCCTTCCCAGGACAGGGAATGTGGCTGGTGAGCCACAGCCAAGCCAAAAACTACCCCTGGGTTTGTTCTCTGCCTGCCAACCAGATCCAGAGGGGGCTGTATCTCAGTCTTATTTAGCATCCTACTTGTCCAGGTCCTGCTGCCTGTCTCTTCTTTGGGACAGGAGATAATAGACTTGGCAAAGGCAATCCATCGGGGCAGCTCTAGGCCAGACCTGACCGCCAATTCATCAAGACTTACTGCTTCAGTGTTGGTATGTTCTGTGTGTGGGCTCCGGAGCAGCAGGAGGAAGGGTCCTAGGTCAGCACAGACACCAGGAACGCTCCCACTGGCCCCAGGGACCACCCACAGACGCCAAACCCTCAGGCTCCCCTGCTGCAGGGTGGTCTCTCTCCCTCGGTAGGCCAGTTTGATAACCCAGCTGCCTCTTTATCATCCGACATCTTCTTTAAAGATCAGGGTGCTATAACTGCCATGGATCTAGCTATTCCCTACAGGTCTTGTATGGGGAACATCCCAGGGAAATCTCCCTTTTGGATGCATAGGATGCTCCCTGCTCCATCTTTAATAATAGCACTTAGACCCATTCTCCCTGCTACAATGACACTGAGGTTTACTTGTCCCACTGCAAGGTATACAATAGAGAAGCAGTAAATGCCAGGAAGTTCCTTATGTGCATGTATATTTGGGGGCAAGCCATGTGACTGTCATAGATGAATCCGTACCTAGGTAGTCATCGCATAGAAGTCTGCTCCTAAGGTTGTTTCTTGAATCCACTGCCTGCTTCCAATCCCCTCATAGAATTTATGAGTAGCTAAAGGAATCAAGCAATGTTTGAAATATTTGACAAAACTGGCTACCTCCTTAATAGAATGCAAGAGGATGTGGTTTTAGGGTATAAGCTTTTTTTTTTTTTTGTCTTTTTATTTTCAGCACCAGAACAACGTAGGGGCACACACATTAATAAATGATTGTTGATTGATTCCAAAAGGACAGGGATTCAGAAAAGACAAAATACCCAGAATCAAAAGGACAGCTTCTCTGATTAGCAATAAGAATCTGTCTCTGAGCTGGGAAAAATTTGCTCTGACAATATTTGCAGAAAGGAAAGCAACTACAAAAATGACAAAAACTGAATGTTGGGAAATTATAATCACTAAAGCCTGGCCCCCAAGAAGAGATCTCTGAGAAGATAACTCTCTCCCCTCCTTTGAAAAAATGGGGTTCCACAAGTGTAGAACACTTATAATGTCAGAGTTTTTTGTTATGGGTTGACTAGTTTTGCCAATTTTTCTTTCTCTTTCTCTTTAAAAAAGAATCTTTGTTTTAGTTGTAACACTGGAGCATGGGCAGGGCATCTGTGATAGCATCTCATTATATGAAAGAAGGTAGAGACTCTGCTTCTAGGAGAGTCATGATGGAGTGTATAGAAATGCCTCTGATGGACAATGGAGCATTCATTAACTGGTTTCAGTCAGCTAGCCATATGGTGACTAGGATGCTCTTGGATTGGCTGGCAAGGACTTCAAAAAGATGCCAGGAAGAGATTTTCTACCATTTTTTCTGTTTGGCCACTTATTGTTGATGAAACTTCCTGAAAATGCACAGTGAGAAGTGTAAGGGGAAACTATATGGGGATATTCTTGGGAGTTCCTCAAAAGCCTAACGTGGTCCAGTGAAACGGGCATTGGTCATTGGCTTCTGAATTTGTTATTTTCCATTATAGATGAAGGAATTGGAAACTGACTCTGTGAGGTTTGGAAGCTCAGAAGAAGGAGTGCCCAGGCTAAGTACCATCTCTAAGTTTCACAGTCAGTTCATCCTTGATGAACTCAGAAGCAAGGAGTGAGCTTTAAGATGCTGTCACGTGGTAGCTGAGACAGTTTCATCTGGTAGTAATGCTGCATATAGGTATAAACTTGGTACACACACACACACACACACACAATACCTTGGTGGGATCAGTGTTACATAGAACTAAGCTAAGTTTGAGCCCATTCTCCCCAGTGATCTAGGCGTGATGGAGGAAAGTGTGCTGCTGAAGTGCTCAGGGGGGAATATTTGTACTTTTGTTAGTGCTATATTTGAGAAGTAAATGTCCCTTTGTAAAAGTTAATTGATGTTAAGAGTTTAAATGGAATTTGGTAGTCATTGGCAAATAATGATGGAGACAACACAATCAGCAGAAACTCAGGAAGATAGCCTTAGAGAAGAGATCCTAGCATCCCCTAGTGACTAGAATCCCCAGTGACTCCCAGAAACATGAAGGGACATGTAATGTAGGCCTCAATCTTACCACCTATGAGTCCACTGTTGAATACAGTCTAAACCAGATTAAAATATAATTGGGAAATAATTAATAATAAATAAAATAAAAACAAATAAGATTACATTTTAAGACTCAGTCAATATGCAACCCTCAGGAATTCTTATGTAATAATCAACAATATGTAACAAACCACCATTTCTTTTTGAGTTTGACACCATGGATATAGCAGGTCTCATTCTGGAAGACTGAAGCCAGAGGATAATTATTATATAAAGGATGTCTCTCTAGAAGTAGGGAAATGAAGGGATTCAGAGGGAAATGCAAGTGGGATTTAAAAAATCAATAGAATTTAAAAAAAAAAAGGATTCATAAGCAATAGTTGGAGAGCCTTCTTTCTACATTACCAATAGACTTGATTCGAGGGAAAGCTTCTAATTGTTATAAGAACTATGTAAAAGTGGTATACTGGGGAATAGTGATCGCCTTCTCAGTGAAGTTCTTAAGGCACAGTCTGAGTGGCCACTTTTCACATATGTTGAAAGGAAGTGGGGTAGACATCTGAGTGGAAAGGGAACTGACTCTGGAGTTGGAGGATTTGCTATAAATCCCACTTCTGACACTGTGTGATCTTGGATAAGTAACTTATCTTCCTTGTGCCTCAGTTTCTCATAAAATAAAACCATAAAATAAAGGGATCAGACCAAATGGTCTTTGTAGTCCCTTCTATCTCTTGATGTATAATTTTTGTGACCCCTGAGAGCCTTTTCTACTCTGAGATTCCATGATTCAGTGAAGCAGCCAACCGAAGATAAGCTGGAACATTGAAAACTAATACGCTACAGAACAAATTTTGTTGTCATGTCAGGAGTTTTAGGTGATCAGTAAAGATAACTGCAAAAGGATATTTGGAATAAAACAATTTGTAAGCATTCTCCCCCTACACACACATGAAATAGAGAGGAAAAACTAATCTCCGCTAAGAAGTGGTTGGTAGCTATTAGATTTCCGAGGACATCAGTCCTAATCCCAGCCATACCACTCTACTTCTGGGACCTTGAACAAACTGCATTTCCACCTTGGGTCTCAACCTCCTCTTCTGTAAAAGAAAGGGGTCAGAATAAATGGTTTCTAGGGTTCTTTTCAGATCCAAATCTGTGATCCCATTAACTATTTTGGGGGAAGATCACAGAAACCAAACTGTATGTTTGTGTCCATGGAGATCCCACCCTGCCCCACCCCAATATAAAGCCATAGATCTCTGAAGAATTGATGGGATTCTAGGGAAAGGTTCCTTGGGCCAAGCTGGGGTCTTTAGATGGGACATCCTATCAAAAAGAAAGGCCATTTGTCAAGCCACCACAAGTAGACAGAAAGGTTTGACATTTAATACGAAAGCAATAGGGTTCAGTAGAGACAGAGATGGATTTGTTTCAGAGAACCTGGGTTCAATTATTCTCTTTACCTTCTTGGGTGCCAAATTTTTCCATCAGCAACAGTCAGGACGGAATTAGCTGACCTACAAGATCCTTTTCCATCTCCAAACTTCTTGGTTCTTTCCTTATCAAATATACTCAATTCCCATTCCTCCCTTGCCCCATCCCTGTCCCCAGGCTTGGTTGTTCCAATTTTGCAGTGGATAGCCATAATTAAAGGGCTGAGAATTTCAGTTTTCATGGCATGTCTGTGGGAAAGAGATTTTTTTTTCAGGAATGACCAAAGTGTTTTTCAAAGTAGAGGCAACTGCCTACTCTGTCTACCTGTAAAATTACTCCTGGATTTCCCTTAGCAGTTTATTATTATTATTGGTGATGGTGGTGGTAGTGGTGGTGTAGGGGAGAATTTTCAGAGCTAAAAGAAGCTTCAAATGGGAGCCAAGGTTGAGAAGAAATGCACTTTTTCTATACTTGATAAAGAAAAAGGGGTTTCAGGAATAACTCATCTCCATTCAAATAATTGTAAGCTATGTCCATCAGCCACACATCCCACTTTACCAATACAGAGACCCAGAGCATTCATGGGTGTTAAAGTATTCTACTTATCCAACTGCCTCAGGTGCAGGGACCTGAGACACCCAGAAATGAAATTCCTTGTCCAAGGTCACACAGCTGATGAACAGCAGACCAGAGTCATTCACCTACTTCTCCTGGCTCCGGAGCCCAGAGCTCCATCCATTTAATTGTATGCTTTGAAACCTGGAAGCAAGAGAGCCACCCAAAGAAAGGGAAGGGAATCGTATCCCTGGTTCTTGTCAACTAAATTTAGAATTCTGGACATTTTGGAAAGGGCCCAATTGCTCCTGTGCCCTAAACAGCTCAAGCAGAACCCGTGCATTTTGAAAGCAGATTCTTCTGCCTGCAAAGCAGCCCCCAAGTCAATTTGAAGATTTGCACTTAAATCCTAAATCTTGTTATGTGAGGTGGAAGACACGCTGCTGTCAAGTCGGTGTTGGACAGAAGTTGGCAGGGTACACAGAGTGCTGAGACAGAGCGGCGTTTCCATTTCCAGAGGTGCCGCCTTCATCTCTTGATTTTATCAAGTGCCACAAACCCAGACTGGAGTCTACAGAAGCTAAAGATCACATCAGACATATAGCTTAGGCAGGAACTGCTTAAAATAGGCAAATCCTCCGACAAGGAGGATTCACCAACTCATCCCCCTCCAAACAGCGAAGAGCTGCCTTTGCTTTGTTAGCTGCAGATCGAGTCGCTGAGATTTCCCCACTGGTGGGAATGCTATTTTATTTTATTATTATTATTTTTAAAGAATCTAATAGAAAGTGTGATGTCTTCTGAGACGCTCTGGAGTCACTGGGAGAATGGCAGCTCTAGGATAGTAAGAGGAGGTGACAAGTTACCCAGAATATTAAAGATTAACACCAAATACGTTGTTGCTATTTAACTCCCAGACGTTTCATGATGCTGAAGCAGAACCAGAACGTCCCCCCCTCCCTCTCCCTCCTATTTGTTTCTTCACTTCTCTGTTCTGTGAATTCTAAAGTCAAGGATGTCAGATGCCAGCTCCTTAAGGGCTCAGATGGCTTTATATATCGAACAGTGACGGGGAGGTAACAAAATGAAGAAAGACTAATTCCGAGCTCCGGCTGAAAGTGTGAACTGAATCTGAGGGGGGAAAGGGATGCTTAAAAATAGCAGGCCCTAAGAAAAATGCCGCTTGTCTCCCCGTGGCAGCCCAACCCAGGGGTGAATTATGGGAGCTCCCTGCACCCCCTTTGCATTCTTGTTTGAAATGTTGATTGTGGCTGAGAGACTGAGGCTGGAGCGCCGGCCTACTGTTGGCTGACATATTATTCAGTCCCAGGCAATGAATGGGCCTGTCAGGGCTCCATCTGCCTTTAGCACACACACTATGTCACTGAGAGATTTTCCATTCCCTTCCATTCATTATTTATGTGGCACTAATCACAGTAGACCCCAAGCCCTTCACAGGAGGAGGAACACCCAAGTGTTACATATGCACCAGGGAACCGGAGGAGCTCGGGGCTTGGTGGGCGCCAAGAGGGTCCGGTCCTACCTGGGATCCAGGGGAAGGGAAGGGTGGGCGGGTGAGGGTGGACAGCCGGAGGGGTGGAGGCAGAGAAGAATGAACAGAGAAACAGTAAGAGAAAGACTGAGACACATACACGTCCCAATGATGATGCAAGGAAATCAATCAACAAGCATTTATTAAGCAACTCCAGCGTGCCAGATGCGATATTAGGGTGCAAAATCAAACCGCACTTCACCCAAGGAGCTTACAAAGAGTGATTCATAAGATTAGAAGTGCTCATGGAGGTGCAGTGGAGAGAGTGCCCGCCCTGAAGTCAGGAGGGGCCTGAGTTCAAATCTGACCTCAGACACTTTAAAATTTCCTGGCTGAGTGACCCTGGGCAAGTCACTTAATCCCAAATTACCTCAAAAAAAAAAAAAGAAAGAAAAAAAAGAAGGTGCTCATGAAGGTATAGTGTATATGTGTTACTAAGATATGTGACCTAATCAAAATGGAGAACTCTCACATTAGAAATTCCCTCTGTCAGTACAGATGGGCAGTCATGTACTGAGAGAAGATAAGTTTCCCCAAAGCAGGAGACAAGGTAGTCACCTAGCTAGTGTGTGTCAGAGTCAGGGGCAGGATTTGAATTCAAGTCTTTCTGGCCTTATTCTTTCTCTTCCATTCTGTCTCTGTACAAAGAGTACATTTTACATCCCTCTGAGGGTGCACATAAAGTATTATCACTATTCTTATTTCATATATGAGAGAGAAATATGCATAGTAATGGAAATGTACAATAGAGATAAAAAAAAAGAAAGAAAAAGAGTGCTAATGAGAGAACATGACAGACAGAGAGACAGAGAGGGACAGGGAAAGAGAGCGAGCAAGAACGAGAAGGAAGGAGAGGGAAGGAGAAAGGAAAAGGCTGGAGACAAACATAATGAGATTAAGACAGTGATTTATATGTATATAATGAAGTGGCTGTTGTTTTTCCTTCTTTCTCCAAGAGGACCATCAGTCATGACTTGTAAATGATTGGACTGAAGTGAGGGAGGGCTGTGCCAGGTCACCCGCCTCATTTTCCCCTCCAGAACCACCTGAGTTCAGTGGCCAGATGTTGATCGGGATGACTGGAGATGGTGCTGGATACAATGGGAGGCCTTGGGCTTTTTAAGTTAAGCTCTTCAACAGGTCTCGGTTTGCTGAGGCAACACCCATTCAGTGACTAAAGTTTCATAAGAAATGAGAATGGCCTCTTTTATCTAGTCAAAAAAATCTGTCTAGGAGGAGAAGACCCTCAGAGTTTCTGAGCAAAACAGAAATAATTGCTATTTTTAGTCACTCTGACCACTCCCCAGAAGTCAGAAAGATTCATCTTCCCTGGTTCAAATCTGGCCTCAGACTCTTACTAGCCGGGCCAAATTGTTCAACCCTGTTTCCCAGTTTCCTCATTGGTAAACTGAGCTGGAGAAGGAAATGGCAAAAGCACTTCAGGATCTTTGCCAAGAAAATTCTAAATGGAGAGTTGGAAGTAACTAAAAAACCCTAATATAGTGAGACAGAAACTGAAGGAAGCAGGAATAGACGAAACACACATGAAACATGTGAGTGTGTGCAAGAACACATTTATGTGTGTCTAAACAGTCTGAGATAACACGCTATAATGGATAGTAAGTCAGAAAGACTTGGGGGTAGTCCTGACTCTGACGTATCCTAGCGGGCTGGCCAGGATCAAGGAAGATCTCAATGCCCAAAGAAATGTGTAATTAATTTTTTATAATTGAATTATAGTAATTAATTATAAGTAATATAAAAGTAATAAATTATAGAGTTGCCAATCTGCATTGGTTAAGGAAATTCTTGTGCCAGGAGTTCCCCATGGTAGTGAAATAACAGGTCTGTTCTCTGATATAAAAGATTTATGTGTATGTGTGTGTGTATATATATATATATATATATATATATATATATATATGTATATATATATATATGTTTTTATGTACACATATATATCTATACACATATTCACACTCATAAACACATAGAGATAACAACATATCTATCTCTCTATATATATGTGCATTTTTTTTTCTGAACTTGTGATTTCAAGGGCAAAGAAAATTCCTAAAAATAAAAGTTCTTCAGCTAATATAAATCAGCAATACTCCACAACTTACATTCTAAGAAATGTACCGGGACACTGAGAAATGACTTATCCAGAAATTATATGTATGTCAGAGGAAGGACCTGAATTTAGATCTCCCTAACTACTGCTAGCTTGATCTTCCCTTGGTTATACCTCTATCTATCTATCTATCTATCTATCTATCTATCTATCTATCTATCTATCCATCTATTTATAGCCTTATTGGTCTGTCTGTCTATCTATATATCTGTCTATTCATCCATCCATCCATCCATCCATCCATCCATTTATAGCCTTATCTGTCTATCTATCTATTCGTCTATCTATCCATCCATCCATCCATTTTTAGTCTTATCTGTCTGTCTGTCTACCTATATATCTGTCTATTCATCCATCCATCCATCCATCCATCCACCCATCTATTTATAGCCTTATCTGTCTATCTATCTATTCATCCATCTATCCATCCATCCATCCATTTATAGCCTTATTGGTCTGTCTGTCTATCTATATATCTGTCTATTCATCCATCCATCCATCCATCCATCTATCCATCCATCCATCCATCCATCCATTTATAGCCTTATCTGTCTATCTATCTATTCATCTATCTATCCATCCATCCATCCATTTTTAGTCTTATCTGTCTGTCTGTCTATCTATATATCTGTCTATTCATCCATCCATCCATCCACCCATCTATTTATAGCCTTATCTGTCTATCTATCTATTCATCCATCTATCCATCCATCCATCCATTTATAGCCTTATTGGTCTGTCTATCTATATATCTGTCTATTCATCCATCCATCCATCCATACATCCTTCCATCTATTTACAGTCTTATCTTTCTGTCTGTCTATCTATCCATCCATCAACATACACATATGTGAATATCTACATGCATGTGTGCACATATGGAGAGAGTACCTTGCAAATAAGTTAGTGTTATAAGTGTTTGAGTGTTTATTGATGCACAAGAGATTCTGCTGTCTTTAAGTGAAGATCCTTAGGATAATAAGAGAAAAAATGAGATTGGGGAAAGGCAAGTAAGGTAAGCCTCTACTTCCAAGGTGTTGAGGAGGCTTGATGGCCAGGCTGACTAGAAGAGATCTGAGAGCTTCCCATGTGCTTGTAGGGGCTCTGACTATGAGGTTAAACTTCATTCTTGTACTATTCCACACCAACCTCCGGTTTTTTAAAAGAGTTGGAGTTTCGTTATATTATATTGCTCATTTGACTGTTTGAGATCTTGCTATACATGAGAAACACAACCTAGGAAACTTCTCCATCTCTTTGGAATCTTATGGCTGTCAAGAAAGGGCAGAATGATGCTGGCTTCTAGGGATAGAATGGGTAGAGGGAGTAGAGGAGAAGGTTTCCAGCATAGGAAACTCTAATTTTTAACATTTCTAGAACTTTTTGGTTGTATATAAATCTTAGTGTTCCTTATATATTATATTACATATATGTGTACATACAATATACATATATCAAATACATATTATATTACATATATTATATATTACATAATGATTCTTAATATATGATTCTTAGTGTTCTAAACAATGCTCTTAAGAAGAGAAGTTAATGACTGCATTGAGAAGTTCCTCAAAGTTTTTTTGTATCAAAGACATCTCATGGACATAGACTAACCTGGTATTTCTAGGAGCAGCTAGGTGGCAAATAGGTAGAGTGCTGAGCCTAGAGTTAGAAAGATCTGAGTTCCAATGCATCCTGAGATACTTACTAGCTGTGTGACTCTGAATAAATCACTTAATTTTGTTTGCCTCAGTTTGCCATCGCATCTTTGAAATGCAATACATTTGCCATGAATACAGGCGTGTCTTCCTGGTTCCCATCTTCTCCCATAAATTCCCATTCTGTGATTCCTTACTTGGTCAAAGTTGTCACGTAAGTCTGAGGGATGCAAATGTCTTTGCAGACAGAGAAGAGATGTGATCATTCATCAGACTGGAACAAACACTTATTGAGCTATTGCCCTGATGCTCTCTGCCAGGCAGAGACAAAGAGAAGAAAAAAACAGTCCTTGCCTTCAAGAAGCTTACAATCTAGTAAGAGATAAAATATATTCAGAAATAACTATAATACAAATGGAAAAATCTTCAATGCTCAGGAGAGATCAAACAGAAAAGTCTGAGAGATCTAGGAAGGGATACCCAGAGAAAGCGTCTTGGAGGAGGCAACTCCTGAGCTGGATCTTGAAAGAAGGAAAAAATGTCAGTAGCACAGAGCCTTTCACATAATAGGTGCTCAATACATGTTTTTGACTGACTGAGTAGGCAGAGCCATCCCAGGCAGTGAGATGAAAGAAGGCAAGATTTTCACTCTTTTTGTTGTTGTTTGCTTGCATTTTATTTTGCTTCTCTTTTTTTCTCTTGTGTGGCACAATAATTGTATAAATATATATGTATACATATATTAGATTTAACATATATTTTTACCATGTTTATCATATATTGGACTACTTGCCATCTAGGGGAGGGCATGGGGAAGGAGGGGAAATTGGAACACAGGATTTTGCAAGGGCTAATGCTGAAAAGTTGTCCACACATATGTTTTGAAAAATAAAAAGCTTTAATTAAAAAAAAAAGAAAGAAGGTAAGACAAGATTAGGAAATGACCAATAATTGACTTTAGCAAGAATATAAAGTATGTACAGGAAGAGCACATTTTCAATAAGCCTAGAAAATCAGATTAGAATCATATTGTGTAGTGACTCAAGTCACTGTTTGAGAGTTTGGATTTTATTTAGATAGGCAATGGGGAGCTACTGAAGTGTTCAGAATAGTGGAGTCTCTCTTATTTGATAATAGAGAGAGAAAGAGATTGGAGGCAGAGAATGCAATTGGGAGGCTATTGCAACAGATTGGTCAAGGAGTATGGCAATAGTAGAATCTGAGATTTGAAAGAATCCTTCAAAAGTCTTTTCATCCAGTGGGAATCATCTTTAGAATATCCTGCATAAGTCACTCTCTAGCCTTTGCTTGGAGATCTCCAATGACTACTTTCAAGGATGCTCATTTGACTTTAAGATAATTCTATTAGAAAATGTCCCACACCCTCCAATGGCAAACCTAAACAAACGTTCTGCAATTCCCGCTCATTACTCATGGCTCATCCATCTGGGGCCACCATGACAGTTCAAGTCCCTCGTCTGACAACCTTTCATTAAATGGCGATAACTGTTACATGCTCTCCAGGTCTTCTCAGGCTTAACATCCCTGCTCCTTCTACTTGTTCTTCAAGGAGTCAGAAGAAGTAATGCAAGGACACTCTCGAGGTCTCTCTGAAGAGGAGACACTTCCACTTTAGGAAGTATTTCCTAAATGTAGCACCCAGGACTAAATACAGTATTCCATATAAGAGCTGACAAGAGTAGATTACAGAGGGAGAATCTCCTACCACTTTTTTTCTGGATATAGTGCCTCTTCATGCAGGCTAATTTCATGGTGTATGTATACACACACACACACACACTCACACACATATATACATGCATGTGAGTATGCATATGTATCTGTACATTTATGTGTATCTATTTTGCCTTCTGTAGATTGAATGCATGAATAAATAAAACCTTTTAAAAATGCTTATTATAAACAAAACACTCCATTAAACACTGAGGATGCAAAGAGAAAAATAGGCCAGTCCTTGCTCTCCAGATCATTGCATTCCAACACATATGGAAAGTTTTGCTACAAGTCTTATGGAAAGGTCTGAAGGTCCTTAGGGAGCAGCACTAAAACAGATGGCAAAGTCTCTTCTGTAATGTTGAATCTTTTTACAGTGTCAAGGACTTCCGAGGCAAGGGTCTTCAGTAGTGTAGCTTTTAGAACCTGCAGGATCAGTTGCCAGCCTATATCTCTAGGAGGCTAGTTTCTTTCTTTTTTATTTTTTTATTTTAATAGTATTTTTATTTTTCCAAAAACATGAAAAGATAGTTTTCAACATTCACCTTTGCAAAATCTTGAGTTCCAAATTTTTTCTCTCTTCCTTTCTCCCCAAGACAACAAGCAGTCCTATATAGGTTAAACAGTGCAATTATTCTAAATTTAGTTCCATATTTTCATGCTGCACACACACAAAAAACATATCAAAAGGAAAAAAAACATGAGAAAGGAAAAAATAACCAGTAAACAAATAACAACAAAAAGGTGAAAATACTATGCTTTGATCCACATTCAGTCTCGATAATTCTCTGGATATAGATGGCACATTCCACCACAAGTCAATTTGGAACCTTGAATCACCTCATTGTTGAAAAGAGTCAAGTCCATCACAGTTAATAATCACATAATCTTGTTGCCCTGTATGATGTTCCCTTGGTTCTGCTCACTTCACTCAGAATCAGTTCATATAAGTCCCTTCAGGTTTCTCTAAAGTCATCTTCCTGATCATTTCTTATAGAATAATAATAATCTGTAAGCATTCATATGCCATAATTTATTCAGCCATTCCATAATTGATGGGCATCCACTCAATTTCCAGTTCCTTGCCACTACAAAAAGGGCTGCCACAAACATTTATGCACATTTGCTCTTTTTGCTCTCTTATGAAGTCTTTGGGATACAGGCCCAGTAGTAACATTGAAGGACCAAAGGGTATGCATGGTTTGATAGCCCTTTGGGCATAGTTCCAAATTGCTCTCCAGAATGGTTGGATCAGTTCACAACTCCACAACAATGCATCAGTGTTCCAGTTTTCCACATCCCCTCTAACTTTCATCATCCTTTCCAGTCATCTTAGCCAATCTGAGAAGTGCCAAATGGTACCTCAGAGTTGTCTTAATTTGCATTTCTCTGATCAATAATGATTTAAGGCATTTTTTCATATAACTATAGAAGTCTTTAATTTCTTCTGAAAATTATTCATATCCTTAGACTATTTACCAATTGGGGAATGGCTTGTATTTTTATAAATTTGAGTTAATTCTCTATGTATCGTAGAAATGAGGCCTTTATCGGAAACACTGGCTGTAAAAAGTTGTTCCCAGTTTTCTGCTTCCCTTCTAATGTTGCCTGCATTGGATTTGTTTGTGCAAAACCCTTTTTAATTTAATGTAATTTTTTCATTTCATAATATTCTCTAGTTCTTCTTTGGCCATAAGTTCCTCCCTTCTCCACAGATCTGAGAAGTAGGTTATCCTTTGTCCTAATTTGTTCATAGTATCACCCTTTATGTCTAAATCATGAACCCATTTTGACCTTATCTAGGTTTGGGGGTATTAATGTTGACCAATGCTTATATTCTTCCATAATATTTTCTAGTTTTCCCAGAATTTTTTCTTAAACAATGAGTTTGAATCTCAGAAGCTGCAGTCTTTGGGTTTATCAGACACTGCATTACAATAGTTATTAACTGATTACTATGTCTTATAAATGTAACCTATTCCTATACTAATAATACTAATCTATTTCTTAGCCAGTATAAAATGGTTCTGATGACTGTTGTTTGATAATATAGTTTTTGTTGTTCTGATATGGATAGGCAGCTTTGTATTTTTTCATTAATTCTCTGGAAACTCTTGAATTTCTGTTCTACCAGGTGAATTTCATTATTATTTTTAGGGGCTAGATTCCTAGGATGATAGTGCTGGGTTGGAAGCATCAGTATTCCCAAGGCACTTTGATATCAGGTTCTGGGATGTCTGCATTAAGGTTTGAGGGGAGACTGATGGAATTTGAGCTAAACTTTCGATCTTTTTCATGTGAACTGCTGTCTAGTCATGTCATCACATTCTCCATTTTATACCTGTGAAATTGATTTTTTTATCCACATTTTTAAAAATAAGATCTCTTTCCCCCTTGTCCTGTTAATCTCCAGTTCTGAGCAACTTCCATTATTTGCCTTCTCTCCCCATACTTCTTAGCAGCCTGTTAAAGCAAATCACAAAACCACATTGACTAAATCCATTAAAAACTTATTTTATCTAACATCAACTGGGATTTTACTATTTCAAGGTCATTATTTTGATTTATTTCCATTTCTGATGATATGAATTGTTTTTAGTCAAAGATCATTCTGGGGTTGAAAGGAACCCTAGAATATTTGGGTCAATTTCAAATGGGTAGTAATCCAATATTCCACTGGGGTATGGAGAATTAATTGACATACTAAAGCCACGTAAGTTCTAATAAAAACTGTCTGCAACTCAGACATATTTGTCTCCCTCTTATCCTCCATATCTATCAGGGTAAGCAAATTAATGGCTTATACTTTTGTGGATACTTCTGTTTTAATTTTAATTTTTAATTTATTTTTGATCTTTATTTATTTACTAAATAAATAACATAATATAATTCCAAAAATCTTTTTAAATAAATAATCTACAAAATAAATAAAATAAATATTATTTATTAAATTTAGTTTTAATTTTAAAAATTGTGTTCTTGGGACCTTCTATGACATCATATCTATTGAGGAAAAGTAGAAGAGGTGAATCTTTTGAGACCAAAAGAATAAAGAAATTCAACATATTCAGCAGGTTCAGTATTTTATTATACTTAAAGCTCCTAATTCAGCCTGAATCTTTCTGGTAAATAAACTACTAAGGCTGAACTCTAGTGTCAATCAAGGCATGTTTTTCGGAACTTTGGTGGGCACTAGCACACTCATCAATGAAAATATGAATCAGGAAAGTATGCTGAGACATGTAATAATGTAGTGTCATGGCATGAATGATGAAGGAGACTTGGGTTCAAGTTATGTTTAGTCTAACAGTGGCTGGAGTTGGGAACTGTCCAGTTTAGCAGGAAAGCTAACTAACTTCTCTTGGATGGCTCCCACTTTCCTGTGGGGGAAGTTCCTCCCTTTCAGGGATTCCCATGGGAGTGACTCTCCCTTCTACCATATCTTCCCTTCACTCCTCAAGAGTGGGCTTCTACAAACCTCCCCAGGAAATGGAACAATGGAGAGGGGAATTAAACAAGACCAGCTGTCCCCAGGAGCTAGATCACATTGTTGTTCCTTCTTGGGAAGAGGACCAGTAACTTCCCCATGGTATCTTAACTTGCTTATGAATTGAATTTAAGCCCTCAGCCTCCTTCTCTCACAGAATCATCGACCAGTAGGATGACAAAAATCAAGGTGACTGGTGGTGGCCCAGGATGCTGTGAATGGCCTTTGTCTTTCTAACATCTTTCCCTCAGATCAGAACCATAGAGCTGGGATGGATTTTTAGTTCTATTAGTCTGAGACCCACACTCAGTAGATGAAGAAACTAGGTCCAGCACTGTTAGGTTACTTGCCAAAATTTGGGTATTGAGTAAGATTCTGTTTTGGATGGTTACAGATGAATTTGGTCATCGGGACTGGGATGGAACAAGAGTTGTCCAGATTAAGTCGGGGGTCTTCATTCTGACTCATTCTCAGTTCATGGATGAGGAGTATATCAAGAAAAATAGGAGTGGGATGGAGAGGGACAACCTAGATGGGTATGTTGGAGGGAATACTGAAGGAAGAAAATCCCTGGCAGGAGAATAGTGTCAGAATATTTGAGCTGGATCATCAAGCTCAGCCATTTTATGGGTGAGAAAACGGAGACCCAGGCAGATGGTATACGTGATTTGGCCAAGGCGGTAATGGCGGAGCTGGGATTCCTGTCTGGGTCTGTCCTATTTCAGGGCCCTCCCCTTATCATCTGATTGTCTTATTAAATCAGAAACTTCTTGTGAAGCACTCAGCCCAGGCCCGGAACTGGAGGATACCACAGAAATGCTCGCTCCTTCCTCGGCTGCCCTTCCCTCCCCGTTCCTTCTCTTGGAAAAGCAAGTTATTCAAGCCTTTGAGCCTTTGCAAGTGACTGACAGAGAGTGAGCCGCGGCCATTGGAGACAAGTTGGCTTCAGTGCTCACCACACATGTAAGTCAGTCTGTGTTTGTGGTCTTGGGAAAGAGACTTGAAAACTTGATTGACTTTAAACATGAGTTAGACATGCCATTCAGAGGGACGGCGGCTCCCTCTCAGAAGGGCCTATTACAAGGCTGTCATTGAAGCCTTGACCCTGAGCCAAGCCAGGCCACAAAGGGAAGTTGTTCCCCTGCTGGCTGCCCCTGCGGGGTGGACGGGTGGGGCCGACTGGCCAGTGGGATGAATGCGGCCCTCCATGGGCCATTTCCTCTCCAAGGCTTTCCTTCCTTTCTCCCCACTCCCAGGCCTGTGGAACCTCTGCAAAATGTTTCTGCCCTGCAGAAAAGCAAATGGTCCAGCCAGGAAACAGGAGCTTCCACCCTGGACCCCTCCTCCTTCCCCTCTCCCATGTATCAGGAAATGTAAACTCAGTTCCCTTGACTAACTCGGTCCAAAGCAAGGCTGGATCCACATGCTCCCCGTTGGAAGAGCTGCTTTTGGAGGCCAGTGGGCCTGGCAGCAGATCTACAGAGATCCCCATTTTAATTCAGGGGAAAAGTCAGCTCCCATCCCTATTATTCTCAGAGTTCTTTCTTGGTTCCTTGTGATCCTACAGAGACAACATTTGTATACAGCACTCAGTTCCTCTTCCTCTGGCTACTGGAAAGGACAGAACAGTCTGGGTACATTACAAACAGCCCTCCTTCCTCCATCTGCTCCAGGCAATGGAAGAATAGGCTACATCCTTGTTCTAGACAGTTCCAGTTCCAGTTTAGGGGAGGGGAGATCAATCCATCCAACAGGAACTATTTAGTGAGTGCTTACTATGTACAAACCCTGGGCTAGGGGCATCAGAGTGCAGTGGGAAGTGTGGAAGAGTATGACTGCTTTCGGTTACCATTCTGTTTTCTGGGTCTTAAAATGGGCCAGATAATCTGCAAGGGCTTTTTCAGCCTAATTTTGTGATTTTATGATGTAGAATCTGGGAGTTTCCAGAACCATCCATACTCTTTTCTGGACTTTCTGTGAGAATCACAAACATTTGTAACCCATGACTCCGTCTCCAAGCTTTGGGCTTACTGAGAACAGGGTCTGTCTTGGGAATGGATTGAAAGACTATCTCCCTGGATGATTCGGGCCAGTTCCAATGATTTTGTGAGGGAGAGAGCCATCTGCACCCAGAGAGAGCACTGTGGGAACTGAGTGGGGATTGCAACATAGGATTTTACTTTTTTGTTGTTGTTTGCTTGCATTTTGTTTTCTTTCTCATTTTTTCTTTTTTATCTGATTTTTCTTGTGCAACATCTTTATGGAAATATGTATAGAAGAATTGCACATATTTAACATATATTGGATCACTTGCTGCCTAGGGGAGGAAGAGAAGGAAAACATTTAGAATACAAGGTTTTGTAAGGGTGAATGTTGAAAATTATCCATTTATATGTTTTGAAAATAAAAAAAAACCTTAGTTAAAAAAAAAAAAGACCATCTCCTTGGCTCCTTTTGCCCCTATCTAAAGTTTCCTTGGGAAAGACTGGTTGTATATAGCTTGAAATTTCCACAGCTGTAGGTAAAAAAATCCCAACTCCTGGGTAAGTACTCAGGGCAACAATGCATATTGGGTTCAGGACAGCCTTTATTTCACCTAAAAGAAAAATTTAAAAGACAGAAGCAATTATTATAATTCTGCTCTCTCTCTCCAATGAGTCTAACTCCCACCTCCCACAGTCAGAATCAAATACAACCGTGCAATAGATTCCTATGAGGAAACTAAGTAGCTCAGTGGATAGAGAACTTGATTTGGAGTCAAGTCCAACCTCTGATACTTACCATCTGTGTTATCTCTAGAAAGTTATTAACCTTTTTCAATCTCAGCTTTCTCGTCTGTAAAAGAGGAATAATAATAACACTTATCTCATGGTATTGCTGTGAGGATCAATTATATTTGTAAAAATCTTTTTAAACTTTGAAGTGTTAACAATATGTTAACAATTAATATTATATACCATAACAGTATATTTATGATTATTATTATAATAACTAGTCTATAGTCCTTTCTTTTGATTGGTGAATTCCTGGCCTTGACTACAATTTCATAGGACACTCATCCAAATCATGCTCACTTCCTCCTGGGCTCCATTTGTAAATCTTTGGACTTCTCCACTTCCCTCGATATCTTTTTCTCTTCCCCCTTTCCTGCTCTCCTTTAGATGTTGTCTTCCCTCCTTCAAATATAAACTCCATGAGTGTATTTTGTGGATACAAGCACAATATTTGGACTATCCATCTGTTACCTATTGCTCTCTATATATTAATTGATCTCTCTTTTGCTGATCAGACATATCTCCTTTGATGTCTTTTGTACCACATTTCTTAAACTTTGGGTTACAATTCCATGTGGAATCTTATAACTGAATGTAGGAGCTGCACATATTATCAGAAAATGTTTGATTTGTACACCAATTTATATATACATACATACATATATATATATATATATATATATATATATATATATATATACCCCCGGTTCTATCAAAATTTCTCTGCTGAAAAGAGGTCATGAGTGGAAAAAGTTTAAGAAGGTCTATTTCACCCCTTGGCTATAAGTTATCATTGACATTTTGCCTTCATATACCCTCTATATGCCTTTTTATTGACATTTCGATCCCCTATAATTTTGCTTTCAAAAGACATTTCAAGGACTTATGGCATCCTTAATAAGCCACTCATATAAAAACATGGCCATCACAATCAAGTTGGTAGCAACAATCAATCACTTGAGAAGTATTATTAAGTGCTTACTATGTGTGAGAGCTCAGGGGGTACAAATATTTTTCTTACAGAGCTCATATTCAATTAGGGGAGATGGCACGAGTATATGTCAATCTATACTGATAAGTGCCAAGAAAATACAAGGGAGTTAGGGCATCTAGGGGATGGCATAGTGCACAGAGTGCCAAAACTGGAATCAGGATCCTGAACAAGTTCCTTCACCCTGCTTGCCTCAGTTTCCTCATCTGTAAAATGAGCTGGAGAAGGAAATGGCAAAACTGCTTCTGTATCTTTGCCAAGAAAACCCCAAATGGGGTCACAAAGTGTTAGACATGACTAAAATGATGGAATGACAAAATGAGGGAGGAAGACCACTAACAAGTAAAGGCATTAGGAAAGACTCCATGGAGAATAAAGTACTTGAGTTTAACCTTGAAGGAAATAAGAAATTCTAGCATATGAGGTGGAAATGAAAGAAGAGGAACATTATAGGTCCTGGATATGACTTATACAAAGACAAAGCAATGGGAAATGGAGTGCTATGTGTGGGGACTAGTAAAGACAGTTGATTATACCGTAGAGATCAAGAAGGGGAACAATTTATAAAGCTTGTGAAGGGCTTTAAAAGCTACATAGAGGAGCTGATATTTTACTTAGAGACAATAGAGAACCCTGGGACTTTATTGAGTATGAGAATGATGTGTGTGTGTGTGTGTGTGTGTGTGTGTGTGTGTGTGTGTTCATTTATATATTTAAGGAAAATGACTTTAGAGGCTGGCTTGGAGTAGTGAGAAACTGAGATAGAGAGACTGATTAGCAAGTCATGCAATGGGAGATCATCAAAAATATTAGATCCCTCCCCCCACAGCAATTCATATTTCTACAGCACTTCAAACCCTACAGTGTATTCTTACAGTAACCTTGTGAGGTAGTAGTGCAAGTCTCATAATTTCCACTTTACACACAGTTTTATATATACAGATTCCCATGTTCCCACAATGCTTGAAGCTGAGAGAACTTGATTCATGAAAGGACTTCTCCTGGCCTTCTGCTTTCTAGAAACTTATGAGTGAGTTCTCCAACATGGCACAGTCTTTACTTGGGGAGACACACTTCCAAAATGTGCTGTTTGAAAAGTTGGCGAATCTCGAGAGAAAGGCTGAGACAGCGACAGACAGAGGTAAAGTCAGAGACAGAAACACAGAAGAAGTTTGAGCAGCTACATCGAGCTGGGAGCCAGAATGGGAGTGGAGTGCCATGTTGCAAGGCTGAGAGAGGTCACATCCTCTCCAGAATAGTTTTTATACCAAGAAAAATCGGCAATGATCTCTGCTCGCTGCTCCGCCAAGGACTTTATATTTTCAAGACATCAGACAGCTTTATTACAGAAAACCAATGTGAGTGGATGGGCAAGGATAAGATTAGGAGATGTGGATATGGCCAAACCATTGGAATGAAGAACCAGGCTGAAAAGAAAATGCTTTCTTCCTAAAATGCCCAGTTGTGCTGACACTAAGAAAATGGCAGTTTTGACTGGAGGGAAGGACAGGAAAAATAATTTTGGAGCCTAGAATATTGCAATAGAGAAGATGGAAAACTTGGGTAAGTCACTACAGAGAGGTCTGGGCAGCCACGAGGTAGGATGGGCCTCTTGGAAGCGTTCTACAAAATCACTGAAGGGGAATGGGAGGGTTCTAAAGTGAAACTTTCTCTGCTTTTCAGTGTTGCCTAGAGCCTTGCCAAGAAGAACTCAGAGAATCCCCAAACTTCTCACTGCAGGGACCCGGCTTGTTAGTTGGGTCACCCACTTGCTCTCTCCCACACTCTCCAGTTTATTGAGCATTTAGCTCAATGGATCCATCAAATGTATTTTGGGGGCACCCTTGTGGTGGGAGCAAGAGTGATTATATTTGTAATATTCTTTCGACAAAATTGCCTTTTAGGTAAATACTTTTTGGACCAACTATGCTGAATTAACTATCTGGGTCATTTGAATTTCTTCTCTAGGAAATAATTATGGCCTTTGGGAAATAGGATGTGTAATACAGTCCTATGATTGGAAAGTAAATGACAGCCTTCCTTTCCCCAAACCCCCTCCTGCCTTATCTATATGAACTGTGGAAAGCCAAATTAGCGGCTCTTTCCATCTCTAGGGCCAAATAGTATTCTGTATCCTTTCGTGGAAGTCCCCTAGGCATTCAAGGTAGTTCAGCACTCTAGCGAGATAATATTCATATTCCTTCTTTGTCGGTGAGCAGTGTCTCTGCCAAGCATCTCAAAGAGGCTCACAAATGATATTTCATGATTCCCCGTGCCGTGCTTGTGAGGTAAAATGGAGTGTCATTACCACGTTATACCTTTGGGCCAACCAAGACCAGCCTTGTAATTGGAACTCAGAGATTCTGAATTATGTTTACTGTGTTAACCATTAGAGACCAATGAATCCAAACCTTTTATTTTATAGATGAGGAAATGAAGGCTTAGAGAAAGGAAAAGAGAAACATGTGATTTTTGGAGTTGGGAGATAAATTAGTCCAAAATCCTCATTTTACAGAGAGAAAATTAATACCTCAGATGGAAAATGACTTGACCAATGTCAAGTAGCCTATAACTTAGACAGGTTGTAAGGAGATCTGGGAAATGAACTTGAGTCTCCTGACTCCAAATCTTTATTCTACAACATGACTTCTCAATTTTTCACAATACGTTAGCGGAACAGTTAGGAATTAGAACCTAGGTTTCCTTAATTGAACCCATTCCCTTTAGACCACACTATCTCTTAGTTAATGAGGAATGTGGGATCCCTTACTAACACTGATCCTGAAGGACTTGACCTGCCTGCTAACTGTACTCCATAAAGATTTTCAGGAATTAGGTAGTGAAGTTGCTAGAATGATGAACTTTGAGTCAAAGTTCACATTCTGACTCAGATATTTACTAGATGCATGACCCCAAGCAAGTCACTTAACCTCAAAGCCTTGTTTTTTTCATCTGTAAAATAGGGATAATAATAACACCGACCTCCAAAGAGTGTTCTGAAGGTAGCATATTAAAAACACTATAAATACTATTATTATTTCCTTGTGTGCAGTTAGGAATGGGAAGGGACAAGGCTTTGCTATCTAAATATCTAAATAAATGTAAAATCTATATTATCTAAATAAATGTAATAATAAAGTTATCACTGGATTTTATGGATATCAGAAGAATCAGTTATCACTCCATGAGCATTTATTAAATCCTTAACATATTCCAGGTAAGATACTAGATTTTCCTTGGGGACAAGTAACATGTTTTCCTCTTCTCTCTGCATTCCCACTGTCCAGTAGAGTTCCTGGAACATAAGAAGCACTTAGTAAATCATTGATGAATTGAATTGATTATTTAAAGGGTGTGTGGCCTTGTACTAGATTCTTTAATAAATATTTTTAAAGGTCAAGGTCCCTGGTCTTAAGGAACCCATTAGAGGAGAAAAGTCAATTGGTTGCATAGCCTCAAAATAAACCTATTTCTTCAGGGAGGCTAGGGAGCTCATCTGACCTCTGCCTGCTTCTCTACCCTGGAAATTTCCCTTGCCTTTCTTCTTGGAGAAGGTCATTTTCCCTCTGTCAGTGTATGTCATACCAAATAGATGCTAATACTGGATCTGCTTCCTAGCTGTGGAGAAGGTTGGGGAAGCAAAGAATCTAGATGGAAAATTTCTCTACTGGAGCTTGTGAACTGCTCTATTAATTCCTGGCTGTTTCCTATAACAGGTTTAGAGTTCAATAGCTCATGAGACATTGGAGCTCCCTAGGTTCTTAAGAATTGGAAAGATGGTGTTATTGGAAATGCTCCAGAAAAATGAATTATTTCTTAGGGATGGCATGAATCCATCATCTCCCTTGGCTCATAGGAGATAGAAAAGGGATAGAAGACACTAAAGCAGAAGGGCAGATAAGCCACCAAAAGGCCACTCTAAGAAATGACAGCATCCTCCTGCAACAACCTAAGAAAACATCCCCAAGGTGGTCATGGATGCAGGGGACAAGTCAGCCAAATAGACCTCTTACCAACACTTAGTTGGCAGTAGCATTTCTGAAGCTGAAAGGCAAATTTGGCTTTCAAATACAAGTCTCAAGATAAGCATAAAAATGTAAATAGGAAAGGGAAATCTAAAGGGATTCAATATGGTTAAACTATTTACACTAATTCCTAAGACCTTTATCGTTAGGAGGGCAGTTAGAAAGAATATGTAAAGAGAAAGACAAGGGTATGAGTTGACTCCGATGGAATGATATAAAAAATTAAGTCATGAAGAAGAAGGGGGAAGGGAGAGGTATAATGGGATATAAATTATTTCAAATAAAAGAAATTATAAAAAAAATTTGACAGTGGAGGGATAAATGAGGATGATGAGGGTGGAAAATGTTTGAACTTGGCTCTCACTGGATTTGGCTCAGAGAGGAACCTAACATACACATAGAAATCTATCTTACTCTACAGGAAAGTAAGAGGAGAGAGGAATGAGAGAAAGGGGAAGTGATAAAAGAGAGGGTGGATTGAAGGAATAGAAGGAAAACACTTTTGAGAAGGAACAGGGTGAAAGGAGAAAGAGACCAATATAAGGTCAAAATGGGTTTAGATATAAATAGTGAAGCCATAAACAAATGAGGGAAGCCTGGAAATATTTATCTGTTAGATCTATGGATAAGGGAAGAATTTGTGACCAAACAAGAATTGTAGAGCATTATAGGATATAAAATGGATAGTTTTGATTACATTAAATTACAAAAGTCTTTGCACAAATTAAACAATCGCAGCCAAGATTAGAAGGAAAACAGAAAGCAGAAAATATTATAGCAAATTTCTTTGATAAAGGTCTTTTTTATAGTATTTTATTTTTTCAAACACATGCAAAGATAATTTTCAAGTCATTCCTGCAAGACTTTGTGTTCCAAATTTTTCTTCCTCCTTCCTTTACCTCTCCCCACACCAAGATAGTAAGCAATCTGATATAGATTAAATATATGCAATGCTTTTAAATTTATTTCCATATTTGTCATGCTGTGAAAAAAATCAGTCCTCTAAGGGGAAAAAAGACATGAAAAAGAAAACAAAAACAAAAAAGGTGAAAATATTATGCTTCAATGTACATTCAGTCTCCATAGTTTTCTCTCTGGATGCAAATGGCATTTTCCACCCCAAGTCGATTGGAATTGCCTTGAATTACTGAATTGCTGAGAAGAGCCAAGTCCATCAGTTAATCAATCCATAATATCATTGTTACTGAATACAGTGTTTTCTTTGTTCTGTTCACTTCACTCAGCATCAGGTCATGTAAGTCTCCCCAAGTCTTTCTGAAATCATCCTATTCATCATTTCTTATAGAACAATACTATTCTATTACATTCATATACCATAACTTGTTCAGCCATTTCCCAACTGATGGCCAATTCCTTGCCAATACAAAAAGGGCTGCTACAACATTTTTGCACGTGTGAATCTTTTTCTCTCTTTTATGATCTGTGATACAGACCCAGTAGAGACACTGCTGAATGAAAGAGTATGCACAGTTTTATACTCTTTGGACATACTTCCAAATTGCTCTCCAGAATGGCTGGATCATTTCACAACCCCACCAACAATGTATCAGTGTCCCAGTTTTCCCACAGCTTCTCTAATATTTATCATTAACTTTTTAAAGTTCTCATTTCTCAAACATATAGAGAACAGGGTCAAATTATAAGAATATTAGTCATTCTCCAGTTTATACAGATGGTTAAAGAATATTTTCATAGGTTTCTTTTTTTTGAAAGAACAAATAAAGCTATCTATAGGCATATGAAATCACACTTTAATCACTATTGATTAGAGAAATGTAAATTAAAATTACTCTGAAATACTACCTCATATTAATAAGATTGGCTAATATTATAGAAAATAAAAGTGGAGGGGATGTAGAAAAATTGGGGCATTCATGCACTATTGGGGAAGTTGTGAATTGACTCACAGCTCTGGAGAATCATCTGATATTATCCCAAAGTGCAATCAAACTGTAGCTACCCTTTGATCCAGCTATACCACTACTAGATATGTATCCCAAAGAGAGAAAAGGAAAGGGAAAGGGACCCCTATCTACAAAAATATTTATAACAGCTCTTTTTATGGTAATAAAGAATTGGAAATTGGGGGGACACCCATCAACTGGGGAATGACTGAACAAGTTGTGGTTTATGTTTGTGATCCTATTATGCTATAAGAAACAATAAACAGGATGCTTTCAGAAAAACCTGGAAAGATTTATATGAACTAATTCAAAGAGAAGTAATCAGATGTATCAATGAAAATGGGAACAGAGACCAACTTTGCTAAATTTAGCTAGTTTAGCAATGATCAAAACAGGATCTAGGACCTCTGGTGAAAATGCTATCCACACCAGAGGAAAAACTGGTAGAGTTTGAATGCAGATAAAAGCACATTTTTTTTTACTTTTTAATGTATTTTTAAAATCAAAGCTTTTTATTTACAAAACATATGCATAGGTAATTTTTCAACATTGACCCTTGCAAAGTCTTCTGTTTCAAATTGTTCTCTCCTTCCCCCCGCCTGTCCCCTAGATGTGAAAGAAAACAAAATACAAGCAAACAACAACAGAAAGAGCAAAGCACATTTTAAAAAACTTTCTTTCTGTCTTCTTTTGGGGGGTTGGAATGATATGTGGATTTTTAAACAATATTATTAATATGGAAATATGTTTTGTATGTATGCACATGCATAACCTATATCAAAAACCTGGTTTTTTCAATGAGGAGGAAGGAAAAAGAGGAAGAGAATCAGGAAATCAAAATTTGAAAAAAAGTTAAAATTGCTTTTACATGTAAATGGAAAAATAAAATATTTAAATAAAAAAGAAAAGAAATGAAGAAAGGAAACAAATATGACCTCTATTTTCCATGCTCATAATCATTACTAAGAAAGCTAGAGAAGGGGGGCAAAGAGGGCTCTGCAGGCTACCTAAAGTTCCTGAGATTCCTGTGGTTTTGCCCCTGACCTTGAACTTGAACAGACTTCTGGGAAGGAGGAGAAACCACCACATAGCAAGAAAGCCACAATGGTGCAGTATCAAGAGAAGCTTCCTTTCCCGAAGCCCATCAAGTTCAAGGTAAGGGGAAAGAGGACCAGAACTGTGGGAACTGAACAATCTTCCCAGCCATTAGGCAAGTGGAGCATTACAGGATATAAAATGGATAATTTTGATTACATTAAAGTACAAAAGTCTTTGCACAAATTAAACAATTGCAGGCAAGATCAGAAGGAAAACAGAAAGCAGAAAATATTATAGCAAATTTCTTTGATAAAGGTCTCATTTCATACCAAGATTCTATGGTAATGCCCAATAATGTGGCAAAGGCAGGTTACAGCTTTTAAAAATACAAACATTATCAGATGCCATTTATTAGTGACATGTATAATTCTGCTTTGGTAGCTAGCCGGAGATGCTTTATCCCTTTAGACCATTAGAAGGCTGGATGGCAGTCAATAATGTGAAAGGACCTTTCCTCCATCTGCAGATGGTACCGCTGACCCGCCGCTGGGAGCGTGATGTGCAGTGCACTGTTCCCTCTGCAGTGGGAATGCATTAACATTGATCCATCCCTATTCTCAGCTGTTGTTTTTCTTATAGACAGTGGTAGTCATTTATAAGACAGCAGGCCAGGGTTAGGAGTATGGATTTGTAGAAGAGAAAATGGTAACCTGCTAAGTCCTCATCACTATGGTTCTTAATGACTTCAGGGGGAGAGAAGATGGTGACTGAAATTTAGAAAGAGCAAGAGCAAGCTGGAGGTTGGACATTTTCAAGATGTTGGCCCAGGGACTGGAAATATTGAAGAAAGTTCAAGGAGGCTCCCAGAAGCAGCTGATAGAGTCACAGATTTGAGGGAAGGAGATCTTATTTATCAATAAAGATACCTTATTATTTTTATAAGTTCTTTATTTATTCACTCACTTAATATTACCAGTCCAGGTCCTGAATTCCGGGAATATATCAAAGCATCATGAATTTAGAGTTGGAAGTGACCTTAGAACAAGGAGTGTCAGAACGTGGAGAAATTTTAGTGGTCATCTTGTCTGGAGGTGTCAAATTCCAGGCTATAGACCAGAGGGGCCAACCAAACTCCTGAGTTAGGGACCCAAACCAGGATGGAACATAATTTAACAAATAAATAATATTACAGCGCATTATAGACAATGTTAAATTGTGATTTTCTAAGTCAATATGTGGCCTTCTAGCATCTACTTCTATTTGAATTAGACACCACTGATCCAGTCCAATTGGCTCATTTTATAGATGAAAAAACTAATACTGAGAGAGGTTATATGATGACTCATTTAATAGCACAAAGGTACTAAGTAGCAGAGACAGTTTTAGCATTATTTCCTTTAAAACCAAATCTAATGTTCTTTTCTACTGCCCCAGTTCTTAGGACAGAGTTAAATGTATGTGGACAAATGTCCGCTTGCTTTTTTTTCTGCCTTTTTGTCTTCCCACTTTGTAGAGTAAGTCTGAAGCAACATAGCGTGGGAAGGTCCCTTTTTAAAATCAGTGACTAGAGTGAAGATGTGGGTAGCTGAGTGGTGCCGTGGATAAAGCCCTGGGCCTGGAGTTCAAATCCAGCCTCAGATACTTACTTAGCTATGTTACTATGGGCAAGTCACGTCACTCAGTTTGCCTTAGTTTCCTCATATGTCAAATGAGCTGGAGAAGGAAATGGCAAACCATTCCAGTATTTTTACCAAGAAAACCCCAGATAGGGTCACAAAGAGTAGGAGATGACCTGAATGACTGAACAAAAAGAGAATGAAGATGTAGAAAATATGCTCATCAAATTTCTAGATGACTCTGAACTGAGGTATTGCTAATATGCTGAATGCCAGAATTAAGGTTTTAAAAAACTGCTGGAATGATTGTTCAAAGCTCATATGATGAAATTTTGTAAGAAAAAAAGTAAAATCTTTCATGAGGTTAAAAGGGAGAAAAAAAGCAAACTTTGGAGTTTTAGTTGATTACAAGTTCATTGTGAGTCAACACTGATTTGGCTACCAAAAAAGTAAGAGAAATTTGAGCCACACTAACTAGAAGGAAGTGTTCAGAACAAGAGAAATAATACTCCCACTATATTCTGGCTAATCAGACCACATATGGTATATTTTATTCAGATCCACTTTAAGAGGGACAATTTCAAAATACAGTATGTCTAGATCAGGTTGGTGAGAAGAACTGATGCTAAGTCCCAAAAGGAAGAATTAATTAATTAAGAATGAATTAATTAATAAGGATGTTGATACTGAAGAAAATGAAGCGGAAGTATGAGAGTCTTTTAAAATTTAAAGGACCCTTGTGTGAAAGAAGAACTAGCTTTTGTTTTAGCTCAATGGCAGAAGTAGTACAAATGGATTACATTAGGGGAGAACAATTTCCTATTGACATAAAGGGATGTTTAAAACATTCAGAGCTAATTTTAAAAATGGGAATAGTGTGGGGCAGCTAGGTGGGGCAGTGGACAGAGCACCAGCCCTAGCGTCAGGAGGACCTTTGTCCAAATCCAGCCTCAGTCACTTAACACTTCCTAGCAAGTCACTTTTAATCCCAATTGCCTCAGCAAAAAAAAAAAAACATGACTACCAATTGCTAAGATCCTACTACAATCTTTGATAAGGACCCCTGCTTTCATAAGACTTCTATGGTCTTATGAACCATTTGGAAACTGTAATAGTTTTAGTACAGGCATTTCCTAAAAAAAATACTTTGTTTTCTAGGAGGCCAAAATGATAGAACAATTAATTGGTTTTGACATAAGGAAATATCTCTAACAATTAGAGAGATGTTCAAAAGTGAACTGCATTGTCTTGGATGTAATATGTTTCTTTTACTAAAGAATTTCAAGAGATTTTGTAGAAAAGAGCCCTTTTCAGATGAATTGGCTAATAACTAAAATTCTGACATATATACACCTGTGAAAATAAAGAAGAAATTAAAATTTTATCAATGATGCAAATGGGCCTGTATCTTGACACTATACTATTCCTGTGTAACTCTTTGGGCATTTGGCACCAAGGACTTCAAGCAGCTTACAGAATAACCCAAAGCACATGCCTTCCCCAAGGGGATATGAACCACAAAGAAATAAAAATACAAACACAAAAGGAAAGCAAAATCTCTCAAGCCTCAGTAATCTACAATGGTAATATCTCTCTTGACATCCTTTCAGCATAATCAATTTTAAGTCTATAAATGCTTCTCTTTCCCTTCCTCCTCCTCCCCCTCCTCCTCCTCCTCCTCCTCCTCCTCCTCCTCCTCCTCCTCCTCCTCCTCCTCCTCCTCCTCCTTCTCTTCCTCCTCCTCCTCCATCCTCCTCCATCCTCCTCCATCCTCCTCCTCCTCTTCCTCCTCCTCCTCCTCCTCCTCCTCCTCCTCCTCCTCCTCCTCCTCCTCCTCCTCCTCCTCCTCCTCCTCCTCCTCCTCCTCCTCCTCCTCTTCTTCTTCTTCTTCTTCTTCTTCTTCTTCTTCTTCTTCTTCTTCTTCTTCTTCTTCTTCTTCTTCTTCTTCTTCTTCTTCTTCTTCTTCTTCTTCTTCTTCTTCTTCTTCTTCCTCCCTTTCTCTCACACACAGACATGTAATTGATAAAAACCTAAATCTCTTCTTATTTTTACAGGTATGTATATGTTAGAGTTTTAGTTGACTGCTAGTAAAATCTATCTAGAACGTGATATCTTCTACAAAATCCCCTTAAGTGTTCATCTAGCCTTCAGTTGAAGCTCTCTTCAACTGTAAAAAAGAATAAGTATGGATTCCCGCACCAGAAGTTGGTCTTTCTTTAGTTTTATTTGTTGTCTACCAAAGATTTCCAAGGAGAGGGACTATCACCCTCACTGGGGCTATCAAATAGCTGTGATTCTCTGGCTCAAATGCCCAATCTCCTTAATTCCAGTTTTTCCATTAAGGATCTTCACACACATGACCCAAGAGTCATAGGAATATGTGTCAGAGAATATATTTTATGACTATATTTATCACATAATGGCTTAAACATCACAGACTTAGCCCTTACAAAAACTGGCCTCCTGCACTGGAGGTTATGCTAAGTATTGCCATAGGACAATCAACAAATGGGAAGGGGAAATGGATATAACACACTGCTCCCCTCACCTGCCTCCACACTAATCAGTGAACCAGAGGAGAAATATAGCAACAGGCTAATGTCAGGGATATTTACTGTGATTCCCAAACCATGGAGCTCTTCTCTTCCCAAGTCCCACTGGATTACTTGGGACTGACTCTCACTCTGTAAAGGAGTTCCATTGCTTTGGGGAGCAGAATGATAGCTGAGTTAGTAGTTAAAAACTTCCCTAACACATATAGTGCTCAAAGTGCATCTAGTACAAAGGTGCCAAACATGCCAGATGGTCACATCACTCCTCAGTGTTTTAGAACCAGGTGAAAATGTATTTGGGAAATATTTAACAAAATAAATAGAATACAATGGAATATAGATAATGTTAGTGTGTGATTTTTTAAGTCTATACATATCCCCAAGGATCCTTGTATACATGTAGGGGCTTCTTTTCCATTTGAGTGGGAAACTCACTGATCTAATGTTTTCCTGAATGAGATATAGACTATTAGATAGCTACTAAGATCTCTTTTATTTTCCTCTTAAAAATTCAATTTTATTTACTTTCACTCCTGAATTTTCTGCTTTTCTCCTTGCTCACTGAGAAAACAAGAAAAACAGAACTAGTACAATTAAGTATAGGCAAGCAAAACAAATTCCTGTATTAGTCACATTCTTCCCAAAATACACTTGACTGCATTTGAGTCCATTGCCTCTCTATCTGGCGGTGGATAGAATTTTTCATCATTAGTCCTCTGGAACTGTGGTTGGTTCTTTGTGTTGATCCCAGTTCCTAAATCTTTCAAAATTATTTGTCTTTATAGTGTTGTTGTTTTCATATAAATTGTTCTCTTGGTACTACTCATTTCACTTTGTTTTAGTTTATATGAGTTTTCCCAGGTCTTTCTAACACCATCTCCTTCAACATTTCTTATAACACAATAGCATTCCATCCCACACATATACCATAATTTGTTTATCATCCCAATTGATGGGAATCTCCTCACTTTCCAATTCCTTGCTCTCATAAAAAGTGCTGCTATAAATATTTTTATACCTATGGGTCCTTTTCTGCTTTCTCTGATCTCTTGGGGGAACAGGCTAGTAACCCTATTGCTAGGTCATAGGGCCCACCCAGTTAATAGCTCTTTGGACGCAGTTCCTAATTGCTTTCCAGAATACTTGGACTAGTTCATAGCTCTGCCATTGGTACATTAATGTACCTATTTTTCCACAGCTCCTCCAGCAGTTTTCTTTTTTGTCAGCTTTGCTAATCTGATGGGTATGAGAAAGCATAGGGTCCCTTTCAACATTGATATCTTTTCACTCTATGAAAGTAGGAAAAGACCACTTGGTACTTCCCATAATTAAAGCAGCAGCAGCATCTCTTCTGTAATTTCCTCAATAATGGTCAACCTACCTTTGATTGAAGATCTCCAGTGGAAGAAACATACTATATCCCCAGGCAGTTAGTTCATTCCACTTGGAATTTTTTTCCTAGTATCAAGTCCAAACTTTTCCTTCTTCTATTTTGTCTATTTCAAACAGGTTGAAGAACTTTCTGAATATAAGAAGCTATGTTTTCTATTGTATTTGCATATTTTGTATCTATGTAATAAAAATAAGTAACCTTAGGGGAAATACTGTCTTTTCTATTATAGATCTAGTTTCAAATCCTAATGAAATATGGAGGAGAATATTTAAAGAAAAGTCTAGTCTGTCCCAAGAATAATTATCATCTAGTCTGTCCCAAGAACGATTAACAGGATGAGTTTGTTCAAAAAAAAATCCAAATAACCGTTAATGTTTGTTTGGATGATTTGCAAAGTAAACAGATGCCCTGCATGCTGTAAGTGTGATTGTATATTGACACAGTGCCTCATGAAATCAAGCTTCACATATTAATTGAAATCAGTTGGGCTATGCCCCATTAAAGTGTGGTTGGTGGAGTGGAAAGAGAAAAGAACCCAATAAATGGTAATGGACCAAGCAGAAGGCTATGGAGGAAACTATGCAGCTCCATACTTATAGGTTTCCTCCTTCAGATAGCTTCTAAATGATATAGAAGAAGGAATTAGAAATGATTTAGAGAGTTTGAAAGATGTTAATAAGTGAGGAAGTGACTCCAGGAAATGACAGAAACATGGAGAGGTGATCCTGTGAGCCCACCTCCTTACAGGAATCCTTTCCACATTTAGTGTTCTCCTGAAATTTTTTTTAAATATCCAGGTTCATATTTTATTACTAATAGAATGTAAGCTCTTTGAAGACAGGGATAACTTCCATTTTATCTTTTCTTTCCCCACACACCTACCACAAAAACCTGTACATAGTACGTGTGTAATAAATGTTTGTTAAATTGAGAGACTAGAAACTAGAAAGTAGTATAGAGATTAACAATCCTGGCATACGATTTCTTTCTCTTATCGTTTCATGGCATGAGAATATGGATTGTGTAACCATGAGTTTCATGAGAAGCAACATGGATAGTTGTTATAGGGATGGGCTTGGAGCCAGAAAGATTTGGGTTCAAATCTTAAGACATTCATTTGTTGTGTGGTCCTTAGAAAAATCACTTCCCCACTATATGCCTCAGTTTCCTTATCTGTGAAATGAAGGGGTTGTACTCAGTGGCCTCTCAAGGCTCTTCCAGTTTTAAATCTATGAGTCTATATATTAGAGAAGCCAGAATCTGATTATTCATTACATTATTCTCTTTGTTTGCCCATCAAACCCCTTTCAGAGTGACCAAAGGAAGAAGACTTCAAAAAAAGAGCTTATATAGCCTAGCCTGCAGAAGAAAAAATTCAAGAGCATTAGAATGGTTGCTAATTAGTGCCTGAAATTATACCAATTCAATTATCTTTAGAGGTAGATGGTCCACTTTCGAGTTTAGATATAGTTAGTTAGCATCTATTTCCACTAATTAATTACTTTGTATTCTATTTATTTTTCACATAAACTATCTGGAGTTGTCTTTTTTTTTTTTTTTTTTTTGCTGAGGTAATTGGGGTTAAGTGACTTGCCCAGGGTCACACAGTTAGGAAGTGTTAAGTGTCTAAGATCAGATTTGAACTCAGGAACTCTTGCCTTCATGGATGATGCTCTATCTACTTGCACCACTTAGCTGCCCCCACATAGATTATCTAGGAAATCCTTTGAAATATAAACACTTTACCAACTATCTTTCTCATTCCAGGGAAGATTTGTTTTAGTATGGTAGGGGAAGGCTAGGGCCCTATGATAGAAGGAACACTTACTTGGTAGCATTCTGCATGGTACTTCACCTCCATACTTGGTTACATTGAAAATATGATATCAATGACAGCAGAGTACTTTAGCTCTTCTACTCGAATACCTGGACCCAAAGAATAGTTATTAATGTGTCATAAGATCAGAGTTTAGCTCCAGAAAGGACCTTAGAAGTAAGTTAGTTTAATTACCCATTAGACTGTGAATTCCTTGAGACTTTTAACTTTTTAAATAATCCTTTTGTATTTCTTTATATTCTTTGACTTTTGGTAGCATAGTTCCCAGAAAATAATAGGTGCTTAATAAATTTTAGTGATTGACTAAGAATCTCCTAATTTTTACAGATGAAGAAATGGATGACTGGGGAAGTTAAGTGACTGAAGGAGATCACATAGGTAGTATATATCCATTGATAGGTTCTGAAGCCCTGGTCCAGTGTCGCTTTGGAGGAAGGAGTCCAAAATGGGAAGAGGATGTTAGCTATTTTGGATTGAATCAGCTCTCATTTGGTGGTAAGGTTCAATGGGATAAACTCTGACGAGAGACTCATGGCTTCTCCTATTTTTGTTGCCACTGAGGAAAGTGGGCTCTGATCTTGGGCATCCTTATGAAATCCTGGTGGTGATTTGTGCTGCTTCAGAGCCCACACAGAGCACATCAGAATGGAAAAAGAAAGTAAGCGGTTTCACCACATTTCAGAACCAGTCTGTCTGAATGGCACCAGCTGACTTTACATCTGATTTTCTCTCCCTAGAGAATGGTATTTGGTACATGTGGGTCAGGCTGGTGTTTCCTAATATAGGATCATGTGGTTTAGAGCTGGGAGAGACTTCAGAGGTCAATCTTCTCATTTTACTGATGAGGAAACTTCTAGGGAGGGAAAAGAGATGTTCCCGGGGTCCCACAAGTAGAAAGTAGAAAGCCAGAATTTGTGAGGCATTAAGGTCACAGTGGAAGAAAACTAAATTCATAGGGTCTGATTCTCTGAGTCAGAGCCTGATTCTAATCTCATCCCAATCATGAGTTGTTCCTTGTCAGTTCATCCTCTCTCTAGGTCTCATTTTCCTTCTCTGTAAGATAAAGCAGTTCAATTCAGTTCAATAAACCTTTATTAAGTGCTTACTATGTGGCAGGAACTGTGCTAACTGCTGAGGATACAAAAAAAGCAATAGAAAGTCCCTGCCCTCAGAACGCTTCCAATCCATCTGGAGATATGCAAATAAATGTATACAAAGCAAGTTATATCCAGAATAAACAGAAAATAATTAACAGAGGGAAGGCTCTGAAATTAAGAGGGGTTGGAAAAGGCTAGATGAAGGGAGGACTCTCCCAACTCTGAAGCTATAATCCTTTGATTTGAACCCAGGCTGTTGGCTTCCAAATCCAGTACTCTCTCCCTGACATCACAGTGTCATGGTGTGAGACGGCTGAGAAATCCAGCCTGAGAAATGTGTTATTTCCACTAAAAAAGACATTTTTGGGAGAAGTTGGCCAAAACAAACTTGGCAAACTTGGGTTAAATTAGCAGCTTCCTATGAGACAAATCTGAAGGATGAAATATTGAGGAAAAAATACTGAGTTAGGTTGAGCTAATGAGTTCAAATCCCAAATCTCTCGCCTCCTCCACATCTCTATGACCAGGAGTAAGTCACTTTTTAAAAAAAATTGTAATAGTATTTCATTTTTGCAAATACATGCAAATATAGTGTTCAACATTCACCTTTGCAAAACCTTGTGTTCAAATTTTTCTCCTCTTCTTCCTTTCTGCTTTCGAAGACATCAAGCAATCCGATATAGGTTAAACATGTGCCATTCTTCTAAACATATTTCCATATTCATCATGCTGCACAAGAAAATTCTGATCCAAAGGGGGAAAATGAGAAATAAAAAACCCAAGCAAGTAAATAACAATAACAACAAAAAGTGAAAATATTGTGGCGAGTCACTTTATCTAGCCTTAATTTATACATCTGAAAAAATAGGGACAATGAACTCCTGTTTCCCATAGAGGTTGTGATGAAAGCACTTTATACACTTTAAAAGTAGTACATAAATGTGTTATTATTTTCATTTTGCTTAATGTGAGTTCCCAGATAATCAGATACATTCAAATGCAAGCATATAAATCCCTTACCAAAGCTAGATTTAAATGATTTATGACATGTCTACAATCTGGAACTGCATTTTTTTTTTGCTTTAAATATGAATAATTATAAGGGGTGATTAGCTGCCTGGTTCTCTACCGAGGGGAGGACAATGAGAAATAAATAGACTTAAAACTGCAGCAGGAAGGAACTTGGTTATCAGGATTTTTAGAGGAATAAATTTGGGAAACTTTTTGATATAATTTAAATATCATCTTGTTCTCTGAGGTACTCAGTCAAGTTCATCTGAGGCCTAGTTGCTTTCACTCATTTCAGTCTCATCCACCTTAGTGACCTGAATTGGGGTTTTCTTGGCAAAGATACTATGCCATTTCCTTCTTTAGCTCATTTGATATATGAGGAAAATGAGGCAAAAACAGGGTTAAGTGACTTGTCCAGGGTCACATATCTAGTAGTGTATGAGGCAGGATTTGAACTCAGGAAGATGAGACTCCCTGACTCCAGGGTCTGGAGCTCTGTGCATTATGGTGCTCCTTAGCTCCTTAGCTAGCCCCTGAGTCCCAGCAGCAGACGGCATTACATATCTCAGTGGTTCCCAAACTTTTTGGTCTTAGAACCCTTTTACACTTAAAAATAATTAATGAGGTTCCAAAGAGCTTTTGTTTATGTGGGTTACATTTATTGATATTTACCATTTTAGACATTAAACCATCTAAGTGTTTTTAGGAAAATAGTTTTAACCTCATAGCTTCCTTTGAAAGGATCTCGGGGATCCCCTGAGGTTCCTGGATGAAAACTTTGAGAGGTACTAAAATGGCTCATGGGTAGTTTGTGTTTCCAATAGAATTTATTCAAGGCTTTGGTTTTTCTTCCAAATGACACTCTTTCCATTACATCAGACTCCATTTAATATTAGTAAAATCCCAAACTCAGGATTAGAAGTCTGTTTCATTTTTTAAAATTGGAGGAATGCATCATGAACAAAGGATTTGGTTAGAGAACTTGGGTTCAAATCCCTACTTTACTCTATACATGAATAGTAATACATACTATTCTATTCAATTTGGGGTAATTCCAGACCGAATGAATGTGAAGAACCAATTCCAAAAAGGGTGAGAAAGAGTAAAAGCATTAGCTGCTGGCTGAAGCTTAATAGAATAAAAGTCTTACCAAATTGCTGACTATCCATAGAACTGCAGTAGAGTGATGGCTGGTGGCTTTTTAAATTGGCATTGCATCTGACACAAGCTGGCTATGTGACTCCAGGCAAGTTATTTAACATTCAGGTCATGGTTTCTCTAGGACTATAAATTGAGAATAGGCAGGTAGATGGCACAGTATATAGAGTGCTGGGCCTGGAGTAAGGAAAGTTCATCGTCCCAAGTTTAAATCTGGTCTCCAACACTTCTAGCTGTGTGACCCTGGCCAAGTCATTTAGCCCTGCCTGCCTCAGTTTCCTCATCTGTAAAATCAGCTGAAGAAGAAAGTGGCAAATGACTCCAATAGCTTTGCCAAGAAAACCCTAAATAGGATCATGAAGAGTTGGATATAACAATACAACAAACAACAATGCTCCAAAAACAACAAAGCATGGGCAGCTAGGTGGTGTAGTGGTTAGAGTGGTTAGTTACCTCAGCTTCCTCATTTATAAAATGAGCTGGACCTCAAACAGAGTCATCAATTGCTGGCTGTAGCTGAAATGACTAAACAACAACAACAAAAAACAAATTGAGAGAAAGTTTCAACTTGTGTTGGTTGAAGAAACTATCTCACCCAGTTCTCTATGACAATGACAACAAAATGGGGTATCCTGGAAAGAAGAGAACAATGGGTCTGCATCCAGAAGATCTGGATTCAGATCTTAGCTCTCTACCACAGACTACATGATCTTTCTGGGACTTAGTTACCTTCTTTGTAAAACTTAGTTTCTTTATCTGTAAAATCAGAGAATTAAGCTAGAAAAGCTCTCCAAGGTCTCTTCCAACTCTGAATCCTGTGTAAGTAAGGAAGGGAAAGAAAAATAATTTGGGTCACATGACAAGAAGACCTTGGGCAGAGCTGTGTTGTTGAAGGAAGTGGAGGAAATATTGTTGTTGAAGCCCTTTCATAACGAACTGGGAAAAACAAGAAATTAAAGGAGGCAAGTTTGTAGTCACTTGGAGAGATGGACAGGAATGACTTACTGGGTCTTTTTACATCTAGCTTTTATAGGCCACATTCTATCTTTGATCTATGGGGGGAAAAGTCTACCCAACAGCCTTCTCTATTAAGGTTAATGGGGAGCTCTCTATAAAGTCTCAAATGACCGGAATAGGGCATGATGAATTTGGTGATTACTCAATGAAGCTTCCAAAAGATAAACAAGGCCCTTAATAGACTTATTTATTGGTGAGCAGTTTACAACACCCACAGCTCCATTGGCTGGAATGCAAAGGGCTACTGCTGACAATGAAGTCAGGAAACAGTTACCGGCTTGGGCCCTGCATGACACTCATACCATGGGTGGGCAGTGGACTCCTGACAAATTATGAAGACACTTGATTTTAGATCTGGGCACAGGCTATCCAACCCCCCCCCACTTCTTTTTCATGCATTTTAAATCTGTTACTGTGTTGACTTGAGAACCCCTGCTGCTTTTTGTAGATAATAAAAGCTAATAATAGTAATAGCTAGCATTTACATAATGCTTTAAGGTTTACAAGGCATTTTACAAATAGTATCTCATTTTGTTTTCACAGCAATCCTGGGAGGTATGTTCTATTATTTGCCCCATTTTAAAGATGAGGCAAACCATGGCGGAATGACTTGCTGAGGGTTGTACAGCTGTAAGTGTCTGAGGGTGGATTTGAATTCAGGGCTTCTTGATTCCAAGTCCAGCTTTCTATCCCTCATGGTACTTAGGATCTATAGGCAGTTCATAGATTCAGAACTGGAAAGGACTTTAGAGATCATGGAATCCCTTATTTTTAGAGGAGGAAACTAAGAATAATGACTTCCAAACCAGCCCTATATCACACTCTATTTAATATTGCTAAGATCCCAAACTCAGGGGACAGTTAGATGGCAAAGTGGAGAGAGTAGGGGCCAAGTGGTCAGGAGGACCCAAGTTCAAATGTGGCAAGGAGGACCAGGGCCAGGAATCTGTTTCACTCTTTCAAAATCTAGAGGTATGCACTAGAACACCTGGGTTAGAAAGCCTGGGTTCAAATCCCTACTTTCCTGAACATACTACCTGTTGAAATAGAGCAACTTTTTGTCCTTAGCCTCAGTTCCTTTATTTGTCTCTTTAGGAGATTGACCTAGAAGATCTCCAATGTCTCTTCTAGTTGTAAATACTAGTTTTACTAATAAGAGATGACATCTCTGAGGTATACGGACCCTCCCTTGTCACCATAATTCAAATGTGAAACCTAATTTTCAAGCAGATACATAGGGCATATAGACTCTGGTTTCTTTTCAGTATCAGTTATAGAGTATTCCTTTTACTCTCAAGGATGTTTCATTAAGACAGTTATCCTTTCCACATCAAGGGGATAAGGAGAACAGCACCCTCTGCCATCCAGAAAACCCTTGTGAAGTTTTTTGGCTCTCCCTATGTACTGGTAATAAAAGATAAAATATGTTGATATTATGCAATGTATTTTATAAATTGTTAACTCAAGTCTTGAGGCTTTTAGCTTCCTCTTCTCCCTTATTGGTGAAGTACCAAACTCCTCCCAGTGCCTTCTTTTATGGAAGACAAAAACTAGACTTGGTCAGAGTCACACTCTGGTCAGTGTCTGGGACTAGATTTAAACTCCTGAAGATGAGTTTTCCTGATTCTATGGCTGGAGTTCTATCCCCTGTGCCCCCTAGAAGTCAGCACTAAATACATATTTATTAGATTGGATGCTACTATAGGATCCAGGCAGGTCACTGAATTCCTCTGAGCCTTAGTTTCCCCATTTGTAAAAAGAAGCAGTTGAATTAGCTGGCTTCTAATGTACCTTTCAACTCATGTCTAAAATTCTTGCATTTGAGTTGTTTTTTTTTTTTTAGTTCCTAGCATTTGGAAGTATACCTGACACATGATGAACATTTCAAATATTATTGTTCATTGAGTGGATTAGGCTAATTTAACTTGAAAGTGAGAATTTTCTAATAGAGGAGAAAGGGCCAGAAAATAGCTCATGAAGAAGAAAAAAATCTATCTTGGAGGCTTTAATGGATGTCAAGAGACAGTATTGCCCAAGGGACAGGAGGTTGGATTTGGAGTAAAGAAGGCAAATCCTGCCTCTGGCACCAGCTGTTTAATCACCAACAAGCCACTTAACCTCTCTGCCTCAGTTTCCTCATCTTTAACATGGGGATACTAATGTCTATAATAACTGCCTCACAGGGTTGTTGTAAATAATGTATGTAATGAAATAATGGGTGTGAGATTCTTTACAGACTTGGAAGCACTATATAAATGTCAAGCATTATTAACAACATGAATCAATAGTGAGACATGGTAGCCAAAATAATAATGAAGGCTGACATTTATATGGCACTTCGCTTCCATTATCTCATTTAAGCCCTGTGACACCCCTGTGGGGGTGAGTAGAACAAGCATTATTTTCTCCATTTTATAGATGAGGAAACTGAGTCATAGGGAGGTAACTCAGAGAGATCAGAGCTAAGCAAGGAAGCAGCAGATCCAGGGTCTCAACTCAGGTTTTCTGACTACAAATCCCTCTTTACTCTGTGCTGACTTTGTATTTGCCTTCAGTGCCTGTACAAAGAAGGGAAGGGGAAAGAAGGGATGGGGGAAGGAGGATAAGCATTCATTAAGTGCTTATTGTGTATTAGGTACACTAAATGTTTTACAAATATTGTCTTATTTGAGCCTCATAACAACCCTGTGAAGTAGGTCCATTTTACAGCTGAAGAAAATGAGGCAAACAGAAATTATGTGACTAGCCCAAGTTCACACAACTAGTAGGTATCTGAGATCAGATCATCCTGACTCCAGTAATCTATCACGGTACCATCTAAAGGTCAATTCAACGCAGTGCAGTGACTCCAGCAAAAGAGATGACCATCCCGTGGAACTTCAGTTCAAGGACCTTCAGTCTAATGGGGGAGACAATATACAAACAAATATATACAAAGCAAGTAATATATAGAATAGCTAGGAAATAAAGGCACTAGAAGGTGGGGGGGAAGGCTTCCTGTGGAAAGTGGGGTTTTAATTGGGACTTAAAGGAAGCCAGAAGGTCAGTAGGCAAGAGAGAGGAGGGAGAGCATTCCAGGACAGGAGACATCCGGAGGAAATGCCCAGAGGCAATCATACAAGGTAATCTTAGAGGGAAGCACTAGCATCTGGGGAGACCAGGAAATACATCCTATGGTGGGCAAATCTTGAAGGAAATCCGACACAGGGAAGCAGGGATCGCATCCCTGGTGATTATGAGGGCAAAGGCACTGGAAGAAGGAGATGGTACTGTGTGTGGGGCTTAAGAATGAGAGCTGTCCAATAGTGCCATGGGCTGCCTTAGAGGTGTTTATTCTTTTTATTTAATTATTTTAATTTTTAAAGATTTATTTTAATTATTTTTAATTTATCATTTTTATTATTTAATTAATTTTATCTTTAAAGTTTTAATCAGTAGAGGGCTTCATGTGTAGCCTGGATGACAATTTGTCAGGAATAATGGAAAAGAGATTCTGGTTCAGAGCTGGATTGGGCCTCTTAGATTCTGTCCAAATCTTATAATCCTGCCTGGTGATCTAACACTCAATGGCTCAAAATGGTGCATCCTGAACTGAAGTACTTTCAGTTCTTTCCTTAGCTGTGTTCCCTTGCCTACACCTATCTCTCCTACTCCCCTTCATTATAAACTTATGATCATTTCCTGGCAGTCACTCTGCTCTGAATGCTCACAATAAATCCTTAGGCTCATTAAACACTGTGAAATAAAATAAAGCACAAAAAAGGAGAGGTTCATTTCCAGAAGCTCCAGGCAGAAGTGTATTGGATTTGGGGGTGGGCGGGTGGGGGGTGGAGCTGGTGGGTTCTAGTGGCTGGTTTACATGCCATGAACTATACTCTATAGTCCTGAAAAAAAGGCAAAATGTCCTTCTTGTGAAGGACACTTCTCTTGAAGTGGACTGGCTGGACAGGCCATAATTCAGAGCAGAATTACTGGGGGCCCAGGACAAACTTTATCGTAATGGGTCTCACCTGCTTCCATAACATCTTTCACCTTGGGAAATTTGGGAAGCAGGGTCCTGCTTTCTCCAGGGGGCTTCTGTCTGGCCTAGTTTAATGGTACAAGAGGCCCAACTGCCTCAGGAACTCCTTAGCTTAGCCACGGCTTATTCCCCACGGTTAGGAATGTGACCTGACTCTTGGCAAGCTTCCCCATCTCTTTGTGCTGTTGCCGGCTCAGTGTTTAGCGAATTTCTTCCTGTTTTTGAGCCCAGAAATGATTGTCTCAGTGGCCAGAGCAAATATTTTCCTTACAAAAGAAAGCACTGCTGGAAAATGGTTTTCTTATTTAGATGGGACCTCCCTTTTTTTTTTTCCCACCTCTTCACCTCCCCACCCACAGAAATTCTCCCAAACAAAACTCTGATGTTGCTAATTATAGAAACTCCAACCTCAGGGCCATGGTGTTCAGATCTGGAGATTAAAGAAAAATCATTCAAGATATGGCAACATTTACAGACGCGGGTATTAGAATGGAGGCCAGTATGTCCTTCAAAGAATTATATTCTCTGCAACACCATTTTGGGTTTTTTCCTTTTAAAATTTATTTATTCTTCATTATTCTGAACAAGAAAAACAACAAATATAAACATTGCTACACATGTAGAAGAACAAAAGAATCACATATGGCACCTTGAATCTCTCTTACACTGATAATTTTTTTAAAAGTATTTAATAAATTCAATATAGTTCTAAAGAGGTCAGCTTCCTGGTGCTCCTTCTCAATTTGGATTCTAGAGGTTGGCAAACTATCCAGACCCAGCCCTTTGCCCTTTCTGTACTGCCAGCAAAGCATTACAGGCTATTATGTGGCCCATACAAAAACAGAAAGTGGGCTGGATCTGGTCATTGGGTCATAGTTTATGGAATCTTATTCTACTGTATTCTAAACATCTTTAAAGAACGTATTATTGACACTTTTCTTTCTTTTCTTTTTCTTATCACCATCACTAATTCCCTTTTCGGCTCCAAAGTGGACATAAGTAAGCATTGTAACAAATTAGCACTGTCAAGGAAAACAAATTTATCTACTTATTGGCCACATCTAAAAATGTGTAGTTTACCTGGCATCTCATAACTCCTTTATCAAGAGCTAGAAGCCTTCATCATTATCAGTCCTCTGGAGTTGGTCATGGAATTTGATCCCGGTGCTATATATGACAAAAAAGCTTTTCATTACAACAGGGGTGGGGAACATTTTTTCTACTAAGAGCCATTTGGATATTTATAACATCATTCACGGGCCGTACAAAATTATCAGCCTATAGAACTCAGGGAGGATGTTGTACCTAGATTTCAGCTCATCATCACCTTTACTTGTCCTGACAGGGCCAGACCAAATGATTTCATGGCCTTGTACTTCCCATGGGCCAGATGTTCCTCACTCCTCCCTTACAAAAAATTGTATGAATTGTTGTCCTGGATTTAGCCAATTCATTTTATATTTGTTCATACAAGTTTTCCCAAGTCTCTGTAAAAGTATCCTTTTCATTATTTCTTATGGTGTGATAATTAATAAATGCTGTTTAAATGCGGTTTAACTTCAAATTTGTTTTAATCACTGAGTAGCATTTTTCACATAATTGTTGGCAGCTCACTTTTTACTTTTTTGAGAACTGTCTGATCATATTCTTTGACCACTTTATGTGTTCAGAGGAATGGCTACTGTTCTTATATGTTTTCTTTTTCTTTTTCTTTTTTCTTCTTCTTCTTCTTCCTTCTTCTTCTTCTTCTTCTTCTTCTTCTTCTTCTTCTTCTTCTTCTTCTTCTTCTTCTTCTTCTTCTTCTTCTTCTTCTTCTTCTTCTTCTTCTTCTTCTTCTTCTTCTTCTTCTTCTTCTTCTTCTTCTTCTTCTTCTTCTTCTTCTTCTTCTTCTTCTTCTTCTTCTTTTTTGTAAGACAATTGAGGTTAAGTAAGTTGCCCAGAGTCTCACAGCTAGAAATTATTGAAAAGTGTCTGAGGCTGGATTTAAACTCAGTTCCTTCTGGCTTCAGAGTTGCTACTCTATCCACTGTGCTTTGTTCTTACATGTTTAAATCAGTAACTCATGTATCTTAGATATCAGACCTTGATCAAAGAAATTTGCTGCACCATTTCCCCCCCAGTAATGGTTTTCTTCTAATTTTAACTGCATTGATTTTGTTTGTGTCAAAGCTTTCCATTTTATGTTAAAATTGTTCATTTTATATCTTGTGATCTCCATCCTTGGTTTGGTCAAGAACCTTCTACTTAGCCATTATTGTGAAAGACATCTTCCATTTTCCTTTAAGGTTTAATATGTAATCTTTTATATCTAGGACTTACGTCTATTCAGAACTTATGTAATATGTCACAAGATAATGATTTAAGTTTAATTTCCAGCATATTGTTTTCTAGTTTTTCCCAATTTTTATCAAATAGTGAGTCCTTACCCCTTAGTTGAGAGAGGTCTTTGGATTTTTTAAACACTATTTTACTGCATTCATTTTCTTTTGGATCTTATGGAATTAATCTGTTTCAGTGATAATTATTCTATTTTTTGATCAGCATCACATAATTTTGATGATTATCACTTTTACAATGTAGTTTGAGAAATGCTATTCTGGCTTCTTTCATTCTCACATTTTTCACTTAGCTTTTGTTCCTCAGGATAGATTTTATTATGTTTTCTAGTCCTATAAAGTAGCATCCTTGGTAGTTTGATTGGTGTAGTACTGAATAGGTAAATTAATTGAGGTAATATTGTCATTTTTATTATATTGTCATAACCCAAATTCTAGTAATTAATATCTCTTCAATGATTTAGGTCTGTATTTCTGAAAAGAGTGTTTTGTGGTCATATTCATATGATTACTGTGTGTTATGATAGATAAAAATGCCTAAAACTTTATAGTTTTATAGCTTTTTTGAAAGGAACTTCTCTATCACCTTTTTCCTGGTTTTTCTTGGTAATATATAGGGAGGCATATTATTTATGTGGCTCTATTTTATATCTTGTTGCTTTGCTGAAGTTGTTAATTATTTCACCTTGTAATTTATTCTCCAGGAACTCTTAAACCATTATATAAAAAACAATGCTTTTTTTCCTCTTTGCTTGTGCTTTCAATTTCTTTTTCTTATCATCTTATCATCATTTCTTATAGCTAGCATTTCTAGAACTATATCCCCTAATAGTGCTATTAATGAGCCTCCTTGCATTACTTTTGATCATATTAGAAAAACATGTACCATTTCTCTATTAATATAATAATGGATATTTTAAAAAGGTACATACTACTTGTCATATTAAGGAAAAGTCTTTTCTGATGCTTTAAGTTGTGTTTTGCCAAAAGTTTTTCTATATCTAATATAATGAATCATCTTTAATATTTTTATTATTAATAAAATCTATTATATCTATAGTTTTCCTAATATTGATCCAAAGTTGCCCTCCTGATATAAAAACTACTTGTCCTTAACAACTTTATTAATATGTTGCTCTATTCTCTTTATATTTTTGTTGTTATTCAACTGTACCTGACTCTTCATGATACTATTTGAGGTTTTCTTGGTAGAGCTACTAAAATGGTTGTCCATTTCCTTTCTAGCTAATTTTACAGATGAGGAAACTGAGGCAAACATGATTAAGTGACTGACCCACCATCACACACTTAGGAAGTATCTGAAGCCACATTTGAACTCTAAAAGAGGAATTGGCTCTGTGCGTCATGGCACCAACTATCTGTGACTTTCTTTTTCTTCATCCTTTAAAAATCAATACCACATTTGTTTTCTAAAAGGAATCGGGAGGACCCATCCTGTCTTTTCCTATTTTTACAAACACTTTATATAATATTGGTATTGATGGTTCTTTTATAGCTTGATAGAATTAAATTATAATTCTATCTGGGCCCAGGTAATTTTCTTTTCTTTGGGATTTCATTTGAGCTTTGTTTAATTTCTTTTTCTGAGATGAGTTCTCTATTTTTTCTTCCATTAATATGCAATTGGGGGGGGCAAATATTAGCAAAGGAAGAAATTCATTTCATTTATTAGTTTTAATGGTATATACTTGAGAAAATAGTTTTTAATAATTTCCTTTATTCTCTTTTCATTTGCTGTACAATCTCCTTTTTGCTTTTAATATTGACAGTTTTGTTTCCTGCTTCTTTAAAAAATCTGATTAGCTAATAATTTATCATTTAAAAAAATAACTTCCAGTTTCATTTATTAATTTAATGATTTGAGAATTATTGTTTTTGCTTTCAATTTTTTTATCTTTTTAAGTTTCAGCATTTTAATTTTGGGGTTTACATAGGGTTTTTTGATTTGTTCCTTTTCTGGGTTTTTTTTTTAACTTGGATATGTAGTACATTGATCTGTTCTGTCTCTATTTCGGTGATAAAAGCACTTAGAGATGATCATGTTATTGGCATATTATTCAGTAAATTCAGTGGTTCCCTTCTACCATTAGGATCAAACACTAAAACCTCATTTAACATTTACAGCTTTTCCCATTTTTTTCTTTTCCACTCTTACACTTTACTGGAATTTGAACTTATGTCCTTTTTTTAAAATCTCAAATCATACTTTTTTTTCCATCTTTATTGGACATGTTCTTAATTTCTCTAGATTTATAGACTGGAAGTAGAACTGTGGTTTGGATTGTACCTCTCCTGAGTGCAGTTCTTTCTCAGATGTAATGGTCAGGCCTTGATTCAGAAGATGTTTATTGTGTTGAAAGTCAAGGTTCCAGCCATTGTTCACTCTTATTTACAGTCTTGGAAGGAGCCAGTACTCCTTAAGACGCCTGAGGATGACGCTTCCTTGGCATCCCTGCTCCTCTCTAACCTAAGAAGGCAGACTTTTTGCCACATGTTGGGTATGAGTGAATCACTCAGACAACCACAAACTTTTATAAGAGAATGTCTCTTCCCTTCTTGGGGAGCTTGTATATGTCCATCGTGGAAAAACAATGCTGATCTCATCTCACACATTTATTGTTGATTAATCTTTATGATTATAAATATTGCATTATTCTTTAATTGAACTTTTCTGCAAACATATTCTGTTCAACATTTTGTAGTTAGAGTGCTGAGAAATGTAAGGACGTTTGGACAGGAGCTCTTTAAAGGCCTTAATTAGCTGGAACAAGGGAAGGGGGGCAAATAAAGCTTTGCCCCTGAACTCTGTGGTTTTCCTTCCACGGTGACATCTGTCTTACTTTATTTACAAGCCTCACTTGCTGCTGGCTGTCCTCTGCTGGCCTCTGGGCTGACACTCCAGGAATTCTATTATTATCTTTCCCAGAGCCTTCCTTTTCCCTTCACTATCATGGAGGCGCTTGCTGGATTCTCTGTAAGGAGGGGCCCCTTTGGACAGAACAGAGCACTTATTAAGCACCTACTATGTGCGGGGATATTGTGTCCTGGTCTGTACTGTTCCCTGCATTGCTGCTTCTTCCCTTCCCCCTCCCCCCAATACTCACTCCCAACACTCAACTCTTCGACTGTTTTTGCCCTAGGTGAAAGAATTCCTGATTATGGCTCTGCTTGCCTATACTCTTCTCATCAACTGTCAGGGAGGCCAATAATTAGAAGGATCTAGTGAATAACCAACTCCCACTCTCTCCCTATACACATCTATTATGTGTGTCTATAACCTCTTTTATGTTTCTAATTTGTGTGTGTATGCTCAAGGACTACTGATTAAGGGTCCCTTATTATTGGGTAAGGAAGAGATGCTTCCCTTTCTCTCCCAGGAAAGACAAATGGCTGAGGCCCACAGATCAATCCACATCCTGAGCATCCCCCTCTGAGCCCCACTAGCTGCGTCCCTTCACCTAGCTGAGGCAATATTTCTCCTATTCATCCCCTTGGATGCAGTATCTCAGGTTACTCATCTGGCCTCCCAGATCTCTTTAGTTCAATTTCCAGTGTCAAGGGCTAACTCTCTCAACTCACAAAGCTGGTCTGATCTTAGGCGGTGACTGACCGGGTTTGCTCCCTCCTGGATTCTTTCTACTGGGAGTCTAGTTCTGTTGTTACAAGATGCCTTAATCACACAGGGGAGTAGAGGAAGTAGGAAAAAATACTCTTCTCCTTCCAAAAGATCTAGTTCCTCTTTTCCAAGCTGCTCCTATTCTTACTTTATTAAACTTATATTTCTTAGAGCCTCCTACTGCCTTGATTACTACTCAAGAGTGTTGTGTTGATTTTTAAAGGGCAAAAAATACTCTCCTCCTTCCAAAAGGTCTCACTCCTCCTTCCTAAGCTGCTCCTCTTCTTACCTTACAAAACTCATATCTCTTTTTTTATTATAGCTTTTGATTTACCAGATATATGCATGGGTAATTTTTCAGCATCGATAATTGCAAAACCTTCTGTTCCAACTTTTCCCTTCCCTCCCCCCACCCCTTCCCTCAGATGGCAGGTTGACCAATACATGTTAAATATGCTAAAGTATATGTTAAATACAATATATGTATACATGTCCATACAGTTATTTTGCTGCACAAGAAAAATTGGACTTAGACATAAGTTAAAAATAACCTGAGAATGAAATAAAAAATGCAAGCACACAAAAACAGAGGGATTGGAAATGCTATGTAGTGGTTCACACTTATTTCCCAAAATTCTTTCACTGGGTGTAGCTGGTTCTCTTCATTGTTGAACAAATGGAACTGATTTGGTTCATCTCATTGTTGAAGAGGGTTGTGTCCATCAGAATTGATCATCATATGGTATTGTTGTATATAATGAAGTATATAATGATCTCCTGGTCCTGCTCATTTCACTCAGCATCAGTTCCTGTAAATCTCTCCAGGCCTTTCTTAAAAAATCCTGCTGGTCATTTCTTACAGAGTAATAATATTCCATAGCATTCATATACCACAATTTATTCAGCTATTCTCCAGTTGATGGGCATCCATTCAATTTCCAGTTTCTAGCCCCTACAAAAAGAGCTGCCACAAACATTTTTGGACATATAGGTCCCTTTCTGTTCTCTAAGAGCTATTTGGGGTATAAGCCCAGTAGTAGCACTGCTGGATCAAAGGGTATGCACAGCTTGATAACTTTTTGAGCATAGTTCCAAATTGTCCTCCAGAATGGCTGGATTCCCAAAACTCATATTTCTTAGAGCCTCCTACCACCTTGACTACTCCGCAAGAGTGTGTTGATTTTTAAAGGGCCACCGAAATCATAGTCAATGGTTAGCTACTCTCTTAACTGAACAACTTCACATCCCCTTCATAAAAGCTTACAGAGTATAGACAATCGTACAGTAATTGGATCCCTTAACCTGGGATAGCCCATCTGCCTAAACAGACAATTCTACCAATGTGTAGCTCTTGGAAGTCCTATGGCTTCTTAGGAGACAGGTGAGAGTTCAGTGCCAAATGAATGTCAAAGGTGGATGAGCAGCAAGCTCATACCAGAGGTGCTAGTCCTCCTTGAACATCCCAGACACCATTTTTCTAGTTAAAAAACATTTATGCTTCAGCCTCAGTGGAACCCTTCCTTGTAACAGAGAAAAACCATTAAACAACATCAGCCAATAAGGTGACTATTTCTCAAAATCCGTGTTAATATCAATCTCCTTTCCTTTCTCTCTCAACTGAGGGGAGGGAGATATGTTTTTTTACTATTTCCTCTCTAACAAAGAAAGCAAAACAACCGAACCGATGAGGGAAGACTCCCAAAAGGCAGCAGAAAAATGTGTGTGAGGGGACATTACACCATTTGCACAGGATAAGGATGTGCTGCAAAGAGTATTGATTTCAGAATTAGAGCATGAAGATCCTCCTGTTTACAATCTGCGTGACCCTGAGTCAGTCACTTAAACTCTGGACTTTAGCTTCTTTGTCTTGAAAATGAGGCAGTTGGGGAAAATAATCTTTATTTTTTTCTTCCAACTTCAATGCCATGATTCTTTAATGCTTAAGATGAAAAGGTGATGTCGGGAGTAATGAAATGGTCTCTGGGTTATAGAAGATTATGAGGGTCAGGAAATCTAGAAGAAAAAGCATTAGTTTCCCCCCTTTTTAATTAGCATTAGCTTTTGAGTAGAAGATTTGCCAGTGGGTCAACATGCATTGATTAAGCCCTTCTTAAGGACCTGACATAGTGTAAAAGTGCTTGGAGACAAGTAGATGGCAGTGGGTAGCAGCTTGGAGTCAGGAAAATCGGAGTCCAAATTCAGCCTCAAACACTTACTAGACTCTGGGCAAGTCACTTAACTTGGTTTGCCTTGGTTTCTACCTCTGTAAAATGAGCTGGAGAAGGAAATGGCAAATGACTCCATCACCTTTGCCAAGAAAACCCTAAATGACATCACAAAGGGTCAGATGTGACTGAAACAACTCAACAACAACAAAATTGTATAGAAAGAGATGATCTTTGCCCTCAAGGAGCTTACATTTTAAGGGAGGAAGAACACGGATAAAAGGAAGTTGAAAGGCAGGGAGTTGTGGTTCTTCCTGAGGCTATCTTTAAGCAAGTCCAGAGTGCAGTGAGAGAAAAATGAATGATGCCCTTCTAAAATGGAAAAGCCTTGCAATGGGGGGAGGGCAGAGAATACTTGCAGGGAGTGAATTTTAGAGCAAAAGGGAGATCTTAGGATGAAGAGGTTTCTGGGAGATGTTTTAAAATTCACTCTGGAGAATCCTCATTCTTTTACTATTTGTGGAACCTGAGACGAGTCAAATGCCTCTGTAGAATGAAAGGAATGGATGAACCAGGGCTTCTTGACCTATTTTGTGTGTGGAGGGGTCATTCTGGTAAAGTCTATGGATTCCCCCACCCATATTGTTTATAAAAGCATCAAATAAAATACCCAGATTTACAACCAATTGTATTAAAATATTTTTAAAAGGAAAAATTCATGGACTCCAGGCTAAAAACCTCTTGACTTAGAGATATCTAAAATCCTTATAGCTATAACCTTAGACTATTCAATCCAATGAACACTTGTTGTCCTTTGGAAAACCAATTGAGAATGAAATTGGGTATGGCATGTCTGCCCCCTAGAAAAGCTCTCTATTTTTCATCTTAGTCATCACCTGGTCCATTTCATTGAGACTATAGGTTCTGAGACAATGTTTTCCTTTTCCCTCTTAAAGTCACCCAATGATAGATTAAGTGTGTTAGTCTCCAATGGGTGAAATTCAAAAGAGTGACTGGGAGATGAAAGGATAACTTCTCGAATTGAATTGAATACATCAGAAAAAATGTTGAAGGCTGGAAGGGAAAAAATATGGGGAGATTGTCCAAAGTGTCTTGTTGCTCCCTGGCTTTCCCCTCTGGTGGTGGTGGTAGGGGAGGGCCAGGCACAGAGCTGAATTTCATGCCAAATCTGGAGACAAAGCAGGGAACCGAGCCAAAGGGTAAACATTGTGTACCAGAGATAGCAAGGTCCTAATGTTCTAGTGAGCAGGTGGGATAGTCCAGGTGCAAGTAAGAGGCAATCAACCAATCCACAAGTGTGCACTAACTGCCTTATGGGCAGCAGTAATTATAAACAGGTGCCTTGTAAGTGCAGTTCATTGAGGAAGGAGATCTGTTCAGGAGCAAGGGATGGACATAAGTAAAGGGGAGCTGTCAAGAGCTGTCAAGAAGACAAGTTGATGTGCTGAGTCCCTCCTCTCCCTTGGTGATGGCTTTTATGTTGGAAGACTGGGCCGGCCGTGGCCATTCACCTACCTTTGCTTCACGGAAGGCAGTGGTAAGCCACAGATCACTGGAATACCCTCAAACCGTGGCTGGTACTCAACGGCACAAATGCTAAAAGGGGATCCATCCCATTGCTGGTTCTAATAGTTGGGACTCCAAGGAGAGCGAGTGTGGTACAAGGGAAAGAATGGAGTCGCAGGATCTGAATTCCAATCCCACTTGCTACTTGTGTAACTTTGGTAGCCAGTTTCTTCCTATGTAAGACAAGAATTGGACTCCAAAGGAGTGCAGTGGACAGAGGATTGGGCTTGGAGCCAGGAAAAGCTAAGTTCAAATCCAGATTCAGACACTTACTAGCTGTGTAATTTTGGACAAGCTACTAAAATTCCATTTGCCTGAGTGCCCTCAACTGTAAAATGGGGGTAATAATAGCATCTGTTTCCCAGGGTTATTGTGAAAATCAAATGAGATCATATTTCTAAAGTGCTTAGCATTGTGCTGGGTTCATAGTAGATACTATACACATGCTAGTTATTTTTATTATTTTTACTATCGTTATACATATTGTCTTATTGTAGGACCCTCTCCCAGCTAATTGTCTAACTCCTATATGTGCCCCCAGAAGGCAGCTCACTACTTTCCCTCAAGGTTCTAAGGATAATCCTCAGGAGTCCCCATCTGATGGGTTCTCCAAAAGTGATGAACCAGTTGACATCAGTTAGCTTTTATAAAAGAGATATTTACTGAAAAGATATAACAAGTACAACAGTTAGAAAACTATTCCCCCAAACTAGGGACACATATTCTTATGCAAATATCTCTAAGTCTCTCAGAGAAGAGCTTTGGTTAAAGACTAAACTCACAGCTCCTGTTTATTGGAAGTCTTTTGACTCCTAATAAAGGACCTGTTAGTTATTCCCTGCTCAGTTCTGAGGATTGGTGTCCTTGTAGAGTCTCAGTGTAATCTTTCCTTGGCACATAAAGAGTTTGGATTTTGGTCTATGTTTCACTTTCTGAGGCAAACTGCTGTAAACCATTTTTATTGGGGCTTAGGAGATGATATCACTATTACCAGCTCCAATGGATATTGCTAACCATACTGACGAGAACTCCACATTTTCTGACCTCTCAAAATTCACAAGATTATCACTTGATCACTGAAAAGGGGCTAAAAGCCTTATCCTCTTGTTGCCTTCTTGTACGGGCACAAAAGTCTACATTCTCAATGTGCTCCCGAGTCTAGATGCTTCACTGCTGGATTTTGAACTTCTGAACTGACTAGCCTCTTCTATAGTCACTTGGATAGTCTCTCCTGAAGAGACAGATTCTCTTTAACCAATCAGAAAACATTCATCTAATGATCAAAACACTTTATTCCATCCAGATTGATTAAAGACTTGCTTGAACCATGGTAAACCTTTGATTGATTGATTGACTAAATCCACAAGTCTGGGCCTTCTAGGTTTACATTAATTAGAGTGGGGATTTGTTTCCTTACCCTTACATTATAATCCCTCTGCTTATGCCTGACCCTCTAGTTTGATTAGATCTTCTGGAATTAACATCTGAATAATAGTAACAATCACTGATATTTATATAGAATTTATTCATGAAGTATTTTCCAAGTATTATTTCATTTTATCCTCATGACAATCCTGGAAGGTTGATGCTGTTATTAGCCCCATTTTAACATATGAGTAAACTAAGGCAGATAGAAGTTAAGTGACTTGCCCAAGCAAGTAAACTTTTGAGACTAGATTTGAATTCAGGTCTTCTGGCCTCAGAGTCCAGCACTTTACTACGTCACTTAGCTGCCTCTGCTTGAGTCTTCTGTTGTGCATTTAGTTCTACCTGCTTTCATCCTGTCTGTTTTCCCAGAATACATCTCTCTCTCTCTCTGTTCTTATCCAGAAGAATTTGGAATTTGCTAATTCCAATTCCTTATAACTATCTTGTAATTCACCTCATGACCCCTTTTTATTACTTCTATTTCCAGCTTGAGACTTACAGGTATACTTTTTAGCCCAATCCAATCTAATCCCATAAATACTTATCAAGTATCTATTATGTGCCAGGTTCTGTGCTTTTTGTAATTACTGATGGAATCCATGTCAATGCAGGGGAGCTAATAGTTGAGAAATATTCAAGGTACACTGAGAAATACCAGATTATCTTCACTGATAAGGGAGCACTCTCTCTCTGGGTCCCAAGTACAAAGTACTTTTCAACTGAGATTTTGTGGCCACCTCAACCACCAGATCTTGTATTTCTGCCCTGGGGACGCAGCTTTCAGATCTGCTCCTCTACCTTTGTTGAGAATGACCCCCCCCCCAAAATCACTTTGAGAACTGGGATTCAAGTGAACAGATGCCAACCACATTATTCTCCTAATGACTATTACTCCTGCAGGCACCTGCCTGCGTTCTCTTATTTAAACAACAAGCAGAAAGGTTGGGCTCTTCCCATAACTGATGAGAAGGAGATCACAGAAGAGATATAACCGCCATCTGCACTAGAAGGTCGCAGGAGCTTCACATCTGCTTGAGTCACTCATCCGTGCTTGGCCAGACTGTCCCCCAGGTGCATGAAATTACATGGCACTGTAGAAAGCACATTAGATTTCAGGAAAATGGGTTCAAATTCTTTTTCTGCTGCTTATTGCTTGTAGGAACTCAGGCAAATTATTTAATATTTCTGGACCTTGGGTTCCTTATAAGTAAAATAGGGGTTGGAATAGATAATGTCTAAGGCTCCCTCTAGTCTACAATCTATCATTCCATGATTTTTCTGATTTCCCTTTCATTTTGAGATTTGCTTGTGTGTTCTTTGTTTTCAAGGAGGACCAGTTGACATCTAGGATGATATCTTGATTTGTGTGCGAATTGGATTTAAGGGAAGCAGAGTTGCATAACTCACTTTCTCCTCCTGAATCATCAGAGTCCAATAGCAAGACAAAAGCTAAAAGGACTGGCAGTGGCCTGGGATGCACTGGACGATCCTGGTCTCTTCGATGTCTGACCGAGCCCTAAAAGCTCCCCAGCACCTGCTTCAGCCACTTTTGTGGCCATTGGAATAAATTCTTTTCACCTGCTTATTCCGCCAGGGAAAGTCTTTCTCTGTTTGAGGTAGACATTCCCCTAACTCACTAAAAAGTTTGAGGTCCATCAGTTACCTTTAACTTGGTTTAGTCCATCTGCCAAGATGGTTTTACTGGAGTGTGGCCACTGGGATGCTACTTCTTTTATTTTTAGATGTATAATTCCTGGTAGAGTCATGTTTTCTAGCTCTTCCTCCTGGCCCTCTCCCTTAAGTGCCTTGTACCAACCAGCTAGATTTAGAGCCACGAGGAGGAAAGGGTGAAGAAAGAGCTGGGACAGCTTGAGGTCTAATGATTAAACCAGAGAGTGTCTGGGAGGCAGACAGGAGGCATGTCATAATAAACCCAACTCAACTTCACTTTATCAACACAGGAAGGGAAGCCAGCTGGAGGATTCTGTTTAGCCTTTCACTGCTAAGTCAACACCCTCCTCTGACTTCCCTGCTTCACAAACACTTTATGCCTGCAAATTCTCTTTATGGGTTTTTGTACATCCACATGTCACCCGGTTAGCTGGCACTCACATGACTCCAAGGAACGTGGCGAGACGGTGGAAATCTGGGGCCTTCCAGCAAAGCCCTTTCACCCTTGCTTGTCTGCAAAACTGTGGCCAACTCTCTAGCCTCCCCGGCAGGCAGGGGCTAGTCGGGCAAAATTTAACCCCACAGAGAGAATAGAGGCAGCTACAAGAAGGGTTGGCTCCCTCCCCATCACCCCAACTTAAATTTTCCTGCTTGCTGTACTGCAAATCAAAGGAATCCCTCTTCAGGAAGAAGGTGCCATCTGTATGTCCAGGGGGTTTGAGTGGCAAAGCCTTGCCCGCTAGGCTGAACCACTTTAGAACTTCAGACCCTGCCCACCAACCTTGTGGCTACAGCCTTTGATAATGGACTCCAGTTTATCCTCTGTCCACTGCCTCGGAGTAAGCCATTACCATTCATTTTCTCTCCTAGGTCAGTCTTCCTGACTATGACAGAAGTGACTTAAATTATGGATCAGTCACGCAGTTCACAAGCACATATAAAGTACTTATTATGGGCCAAGTACTGCAGAGACAAAAAAAAGATTAAAAACACTCTTCTCTCAAGGATGTCAGGAAATATTTGAGAGAATACAAACTGTGGATATGTTGAGGTGATTTTAAGAGCTGAAGTGCTTAGGTCTAGAGTTCCACTTTAGCCAATTTTTCCCAGTCTAGAATTTCTCTCCAGGCTTATTCTCAAGTCGGGACCCACTTGTAATACAAAATGAGCACTTGCCAGGCTAGGAGCAAGCAGACCTGAGTTCTGTTCTCAGCTTGGCCACTGATTGGCTGCGTGACCCGGGGCGTTTCTTAATGATGGAGGCACCTGTCTCTATAATTCAGTTTTCAATGACAAAATGAAAGTTTGGGACATGACTTTCAAGGTCAGTTAATCAATATATTTAGTAAGGGCTTACTAGGTCCAATTCTTGGCGGCTTATTGGTATAGTGGAGAAAGCCTTGGACTCAGGAGGATTTGAATTCAAATCCAGTTCCAGTCACTCACTATGGCTGACTTATTTACTGAGCTATTCATTTAACACTGTTTGCCTTAGTCTCCTCATCTGCTAAATGAGCTGGAGAAGGAAAGGATGAAAATTTCCTGCATTTTTTACCAAGAAAATCCCCAATAGGGTCATGAGGAGTCAGACATGATTGAAATGACACAATAAAAACAATATTCCACCAGCCCTGAAGTCAGGAGGCTCTGACCTATCTTGTGTGACTCTGGGCAAGTCACATAACCCCAATTGCCTCAGAAAAAAAAATTCAATTCTAAAACTGGGCATTTCTATGATTTCCCTGAACAATTAATCCTTTTCTTCCTGGACTGAATGAGAAATCTGTGTCTTGTATCCAGATTCCATTTCTTATCTAGGCTGTTTCTGTTTATCAAGCAGTGGAAGAATGGTGCCTTGTCTGGCCCCTTCTCCTGAACTAGAAATCTCTTTTCTCCATCATCTCCCTTTTGCTTGAAGATGTTGTCTGGAAATATCATTGCCCTTGTGCTCCTAGCCACTTTGTCTTTCCTCAGGGATACAGAAAGTTAGCTCTCCTTTGCTTATTGACAATTAACTGTTACGAGTGTAAACTGTGAGCATTTTTGTTTTGTTTTGTTTTGTTTTTCTCCCCAGATTATTTTTACCTTTCGAATCCAATTCTTCCTTTGCAACAACAACAACAACAAAATTCAGTTCTGCACATATATATTGTACCTAGGAGATACTATAACATATTTAATATGTATGGGAATGCCTGCCATCTGGGGGAGGGGATGGAGAGAAGGAGGGGAAAAATTCGGAACAGAAGGGAGTACAAGGGATAATATTGTAAAAAAAAATTACCTATGCATATGTACTGTCAAAAAATGTTATAATTATAAAAATTAATAAAAAAAATGCTGTGATAGAAAAAAACAAAACAAAAAAAAAACCAAAACAATTAACTGTTGGCACTTGAATGGCCATTGTGTAACCAGCACGCTCAGGACCATGTCAGTACTTCCTGATTTGCTTGGCTCTCCCATCCCACTATACACTGCACCCCTATCGAGCCCTAGTGGAAAATTTGACAAGAAATGATGGTAGAACCCCTCCCAACTTAGCCGGGCTGGTTCTGAGCGGACACCCAGCCAGCGAATCACCGGCAAAGGTATTCTGTAGGTTTGCCAGAGGTTCCAGCAAACGGGGTCCCCTCACACTTCAGTGCAGCATCAAAGAGCTTTCATCTAAGTCTTTTGATTTACATACAGAAGATATCTAGTGAGTGTTCTGTAAATATCACAGTCAGGAGCTTGAAATAAGAGATTCTCATGGCTCCAATTTAAGTATGGAATACAATGTATTGTGGAGTCTTACAGATAAACTCTATAAATCGCCACTGTTGCACTGAGCGCTACTTTTATTAGGTTACTCCCCTTCTGTAGAATTGACAATAGCTCCCTATTTCCTCTTATTTCATACTATATATCTATGTAAATAATGTATCTATGAAAATAATGTAACACATGAATTTCTCCATATCAAGTTTATATTTCTCTCCCTTGTTTTCTTTATGCTCTAGCCTCTCCTCAATCTGACCTTACCTTTCTTTATAATCCCATATAAGTCCTTTGCACTAGTTATCATTGCCCCCCATGATTGTTGTTTTTTTAAATGTTTGCTTCTGTGTACAGAATATTCTTTCCACTCCTGGCTGCCTCACTAGATCCTATCGAGCTTTAAGCCACAGTGCTACCTTCCAAAAGCCTTCCTCTAAAACTCGGTCCCAAAGGGAGCTCTCCCCCAGAATCTGGACGGTATATAGAGCATAACATGTTGGAAGTGGATTTAAATCCTGCCTCACTACTTGCTGGCTGTGAGACAGTGAGGGGGTCATTTACCTTCTAGAGCTCCATATCTGCCCAGGGTCTAAAGTGCTCCAGGCTTTAATCTATCTGTGCAAAGGACACCTCAGTGTGGGTACCTTTTTCCTTACAAGTTTCCTGATGAAATTACCTTCCTTCTCTTCACAATATTGCAGGATCCCAATAGTTCTCACCCACTACGAGAGTCACTACACTTCTCTAAATCTCAATTTCCCCATTTGTAAAATGAGTATTAACTGGCACCATATACACTATAGGACCAAAGCTTGTACTTTCCTGGCACATCTTTTGAGAAACAAGAGTCACATCCAGGCCCCTGTGAATCACTGACGCCGGATTCTGAAGGAGGAAATCATGTATTTAAGCCCTCAGTGGTGTTGGGCTGATCAAGGAGATGGGGAGAAATGGCAAAAACTAAGTAGATGGGAAGAGTTGGGACTGTAGGTGCAGTTGCTGTGGCCCAGAATCAGCTGGGGCCCTATTACATGGGACTATGTAAGGAGGGGGCTGGCCAAAGCCTTTAGGGGAGGGGACTGGGTCAGGGTGGAGATCCAAAGCCAGATTAGAAACCCGTTTCAGTGGGTGTACCTCATTCAGTCCAGACAGATGGGGACAAGGGCCTGTTCACTTCCTTGGCAGAAGACAAGAACTCGGTAACAGCACATACTGTACAGACAATACCGTTCTGGCTCCCTCCCTCCCGTCTCTGATGGGTTGGTGTGCCAACCACTCTCTGTGTGCAAGTGCCAAGCTGATGTGGTCAGATGATCCGGGCATCTGATAGCAGAGACCTGAGCCAGCAGCCTTCACTGCTTGGTGCTTCTCTCTGGTGGAGACCACAGAGAAGGGGAACCTCAAGCAGAGAGAGGGCCCTTGGAAGGAGGAAGATGGAGGAGCAGGAGAAAAGGAATTATTGCAAAAGCAAGATTCCCAGATCATGGGATGAGGGACTCTGAGTCAGAAGGGACCTTTAAGATCAGCTTGTCCAACCCACACCTGACCCAGAATCCCCCTACCCCATCATTCCATCAATCAATAATTATAAACAAATTTATTAAAAAACTACAAAGTAGGTACTTAGCTTATAATTATTTTGTCATTAAGTAACTACAAAATTTTTAATGTATTTCAGAGTACAAAACTTATCTTTCTTTGAATACCCAGAGCTTCTCTGAGTCCTGGCACATCTACTTTTTAACTGATTGTGTGCCCACCTAGAGATGAAGTATGAAGACAAAAGCAGAAAGAGTTTCTGCCCTCAGGGAGCTGAGGACCAGTTAGTCTAATCATCCTTGCCAACTGGTCATCCAGCCTTTGTTGGAAGACTTCAGTGATGGGGAACTCACTACCTGTCAAGATGGATCTTTTCACTTTGGGGTGTTCTGATTGTTAGGACAATCTTCTAGTTGAACTAGACGGTCCCTCTTGGTAGATGGTCTTTTCTAACTCCAAATCTCTGGTTCCATCACTGTGGGATTGAGTCAAAATTTTCCTCTTGGCAGCCCCTCCCCACTGTGCCTAGTTCTGGTCTCCTAGGTGGCCAAGCAGAACCATTTTAATCTCCCTTCTTTCAGATACTTGGAGACAGCTGCTTTGTCTTCCACAGATTTCCTATGCTCCAGATTGAAGATTTCCAGTTCATTCAATGTAGACATAAATTATATAGTTTTGGTTTCCTGGTTACCATCTTCTGAATGTGTTCCTGTATAGCAATGATTTTTCTTAAATATGGCCCATGGAAGAATACCGAGCTCTAAGCAGAATTCTAAGAGGCCTGGGCCACTCTGCTTTATTCCTACCCTCTACATCCTGTGAAAGTGAGAAAAAGGCAGGTGAGCCTATCTAGAGAGATGTCTGACTGCCTAGCAATGAGGGCCAGTCTGTGATGGGGCTCATGGTATGTCTAGGCAATCCCATCTATGAAAGGACAATTGGAGTTATTGTATGGAGCAGTAGGGAAGGCAATAATTGGGAGGGCAAAACTTTGGAGTCATTTTTTGAAGGAATGGGAATGCTTTGGGAGAGAGATTGAGTGAGTTCCTGCCTTTCCTCTGCCATCTTGGCTGCGCCTCCAAGGTCAAAACTTTGATCTGAGCACAGTGGCAGAGTGGATAGAGTACTGGGCTTGAAGTCAGGGAGGATTCACCAAATACTTACTATCTGTTTGAACCTGGGTAAGTCACTAAATCCTGTTTATCTCAGTTTCCTCATCTGTAAAATGAACTGGAGAAGGAAAAGGAAAACCACTCCAATATCTTTGCCAGGAAAATCCCAAATGGGGTCAGGAAGTATCAGATATGATTGATCAACAGCAACAAAATGTTGTTCCCGAAACATTCAATCTAGAATGAGCGTTGGATTTAGAAACATAAAATTTGGTCCAAGGCCTTAATTGTTGGGTAACCTTGAACAAATTGTTTTACTTCTCAGCCTCTGCAAAATGGGAATCAAGTAAACAAGGTATTTCCAGCTTCATGGACTTGTTATGAAGCTCTAGGGAAAAAGCAAATGTAAAACATTTTGTAAGTGGAAAAGAACTGTAAGGAAGTCATATGTTGTTATAGTGAAAAGTGTGGCTTCATGAGAAAAGAATGGTCTTGGGGAGAGAGAATTGACCACTCGTCTGACTACTTTTCAAACTCTTTGAGATACTTCAAAATAGGGATTATACTTACATTTCCTACCTTCTAAGAAAATTGTGAAAAAGGCACTTTGCAAACCATTAAGTGCTCTATTAATGAATTATCCTTATTTTTACAATGATTATTTCTCTATTTCTGATTTTATCCTCCCAAGTAGAATGGTTTCCAAAGGATATAAATTCTTAAACACCATCCCTTTTCAGTATTCTAGTTTTATACATACAACTAAATCTATCTTTTTCCTAAGGTGAAGTAGCCAGAAAGAAAAAAAGTCTCTCAATTTCTTTTCATTTGGGAATAAATGCCTCTAGAAAAGATAAATGTAGGCTAGCTACCAAGACACCTGAATTTTATTCCTTGGTCTGCCATTAACCAGTCATGGGGTCTTGGGCAAGCAATTTCTTTTCCCCTAGCCTCAGTTTCCTCACCTGTAAAATGAAGAAGCTACATTAGATAATTTCCAAAGAGCATTCTAGTCACAATGTTCTAGGATTTCTATTGTTTATCATTTTATTCAATTCTTCTTGACTCTATTTTGGGTTTTCTTAGCAAAGATACTAGAGTGGTTGGCCATTTTCTTCTCTATCTCATTTGACAGATGGAAACTGAGGCAAATAGGACAAAGAGACTTGCTCAGAGTCACACAGCTAGAAAGTGCCTGAGGCTGGATTTGCACTCAGGCAGATGACTCTTCTTGACTCCAGAGCTTGCATTATATCCATAGTGTCACCTAGCTGCCTGATTTCCATTAGCTTCTTTCTAATAATCAAAGGTATTTATTTTCAGCCAACCAACTAGTATTTACTGAGTGCTCTCTATAGGCAAGGCAGTGTCCTAAGTACTAGGGGGTGAGGTGAGGTGGGATGGAAAGTGGACATAGGGCAAGAAGAAGACATAGTCCTTTTCCTACAGGAACTTAAGATTGGAGAGACAAGATGCAATATAAAGCAAAGTCAAAGAAAACAGCAATAAGAGACAGCACTTATTTGGTGTGGTACATCAAGGCTCACCAAATCCTAGGTGACGGGTCATCTGGGAGATTGTAAATCTCATCTTGTCAACTAATAGTGTCAGGAAGGTTTTAGAGGAAATTGAAGAAATGTATTTTGTTCTGCTTGTTCATGGGCATTTCAAAAAAAAACATAACTCCATATTACCATTTGGACTAAGAAGTTCATTTTGAGTTGGTGCTGGGTTCTTGGAAATACCTGATGGACTATCAAAGCCCTCCCAGTTCAGTGACCTGAGGGGAAGGCTCAGTGACCCCATATATGGCCTAGGCCATAGTCTGTCCAGAGGCTGATGACCCTCTTTAAGCCTTTCCATGACGTCCTTCAAGATAGGATTGCTGGCTTTCAGTGACTCTAATTTGGATTTTATGATGATTTCTGGAAATAATTCTCATTGGCAGACAAGTCTTTTCATCTTCCTCTTTTTTTTCCTTCTGGAAAGCTGAAGCATTCATCTGGCTCCTGACTTTGGGGGCTGGCTCCCAGATCTGAAGCCAATTTGTCAGCCTTGTGTCACAGACATGCCAGAGGTGTTCAGGGGAAAAAGAGATAGAGGGAGCGAGGGGATTTCTATCAACATCTCGGCGCTGGATGGGAGGGAATTTTGTTCTCTGTCTGCATAGAACCAGCAGGCTTCTTGCTGCCTGTCACTCAGAAAAGCAAACCATGAAACAGCTTCCACAGAAATGGAGTATGAGATTCCTCTCAGGGGTAATTTGCCCCCCTGGTGTCTAGAATGCAACTGAACTCTTTAATGAATGTTTGGCAAGTGTGACCAGTCTACAGGGGATTGACTGGGAACAATTTTCAGTTTTAGGGCTTGGAAGTAGCTGTCTTCAAAGATGGGTATTGATCATGTTTATCATTTAAATTCTTGGCTTAAGAAGTGATTGTGTCCATTTTTGGGGTCCAGTCTAGATGGATGGATTCTTTATGGTTTCTGCCAGCTGTGGCCAGATGAACCACAATTTCACCTTCTGGGGCCCAAATTGTGCATTTTTTTTGTTATGGCTGGCTTCCACTTATCCCTTCTCATTTACATCCATCTTCTTTCTGACTCTCCTTAGAGTCCACAAAATGCTGAAATTATGGAACTCACCAGGTAGATCAAAGACAATGGAGCCAATAATCATAAGCTGCCAGAGTCGGCCAGGATTAGAAGAATATAGGAAGGTAGAGTTACCCCTCAAGTATAGTACACTGGGGGCATTCTAGTGTGTTTGCATCGGGAGAGTCTAAGACTACACATCCTGAAGGCATCTCCTGAAAGGATTTTCTCTTACAAAGGAATGGCTGGGTATGAAGCAGGGAGGAATTACAAAGTAGAAGAAATATGTTTGGAAAGTCTTCCCACTTTTCTTTGCTCTTCCATCTCCTGTGGTCCAGTGTCCTCTGGCTATCCAAAGTCTCCCATTTCAGTTTTACATCCAGGCAGAATTTCTTTTTTCTTTCACCCACTCACATGTAAAATGAATTTTTGATATTTGTTTGTTTGTTTTTATTTTTTTTAGTTCCACATTCTCTCCCTCTTTGGGAAGGTAGGTTATACACATGCAGTCATATAAATCATATTTGTATATTATTCATGTTTTAAAAAAAGAAAAAAAAACCTCTAGAAAAAAAGTTAAAATTTAAAATTAATTAAAAATTAAAAATTTAAAAAATATACTTTAATCTTCATTCAGACACCATAGGTTCTTATTTAGAGATAGGCAGCATTTTTCATCATAAGTCCTTTGGAATTCTTTGGGTCATTGTATTGCTGGTAATAGCTAAGTCATTCATAATTGATCATCGTACAATATTACTATTACTATATATAATCTACCCACTTTATTTTGTATCTGGTCATGTAAATTTTCCTAGTTTTTTTTCTAAAAGCATCCTGCTCATCATTTCTTATAGCATAATAGTATTTCATCACAATCACATACCACAACCTGTTCAGTTATTCCCCAATTGATGGTCATTCCCTAAATTTCTGATTTTTTCTGTCACATAGGGATTCTTTTCCATTTTTCTTTACTCTCTTTGGGATATAGACCTAATACTGATATTGTTGGATCAAACCATATTCACAGTTTGACTGCCCTTTGAGCAAAGTTCCAAACTGCTCTCCAGAGTGGTTGGAGCAGTTTACAACTCCACCAATAATACATGTGTCTCAATTTTTCCAGATATTCTCCAGTATTTGTCATTTTCCTTTTCTGTTATATTAGGCAATTACAGATATGAGGTGGTACTTTAGAGTTTTTAAATTTGCATTTGTCTAATCAATAATTATTCAAAACTTTTTTTTCATATGGCAACACATAACATTTCTTTTTCTAAAAGTTGCCTGTCTATATGACTATTTTTCAATTAGGGAATGACTTGTATTCTTATAAATTTGACTCAATTCTCTAGGTAATTGAGAAATAAAATCTTTATCAGAGAAACTTGCTGTAAAAAATTTCCCCCAGTTTTATGTTTCTTCCCCCTAATCTAAGCTGTAATTGTTTTGTTTCTGAAAACCTTTTTTAAAAAAGATTCAATGTAATCAAAATTATCCATTTTACATTTCATAGTGATTCCTCTCCTTTTGGGTCAAAAATTCTTCCCTTATCCACAAATATCACAAGTAAAATATTCTCTGCTCTCCTAATTTACTTGTGACACCACCTTTTATATATAAATCATGTCAAGGAGTGTTTCCTAAAGAGAAAATCTCAGTTTCCTGAATACCAGTCACTATCATCAGTATCATCAGTCACTATTGACTAACCACCTATTTTTCTTCCAGTCATTGATTGGGTTCCCTTTCATTGATGGCTCTTTGGAAAAGGGGGGGGGGAAGGAAATAGGGAGAAACCTACTGAGTGTAAAAACAAAATATTTCAATAAATAGTCAATTTTTAAAGGAACTTTATGACACTTTTGATGGGAGAGCAATAAATTCCAAATATTGCACAAATTGATATAATACAAAGAATATGACACTTTTTAAAAAAGGAAATCAATATTCAAGGCAATTTCAGTAGACTTGGGATGGAAAATGCCATCCACTTCCACAGAGAAAACTATGGAGACTGAATGTGGATCAAAGCATAGTATTTTTAACTTTTTGTTTTTGTTTGTTTGCTTTTCTTTCTCATGGTTTTTCCCTTTTTGTTCTGATTTTTCTTGCACAACATGACAAATATGAAAATATATTTAAAAGGAATGTATATTTATAACTTATATCAGATTGTTTACTGTCTTGAGGAGGGGAGAAGGGAAGGAGAAAGGAAGAAAAGGAGAAAAACCTGGAACACAGTCTTACACAAATGAATGTTGAAAACTATCTACAGGTATTTGGAAAATAAAATGTTGTTGAAAATAAAGCAAAACAACAACAAAAAGGAATCAATGCCATTTATAATATTCTTTCTAGAAATTAAATGAACAAAATAAGTTTTTACATTGAAAAATTGAGGAGAGGAAAAAGTGAGCTCCAGTGATACAACAGAAAGAGAAGTGGATTTGGCGTCAGATGCCTGAGTTCAAATCTCAGCTTAGTTATTCCTACCTGTGTGACTTGGACAATCGTTCAAGCTCCCTTGATCTCAAGTTTATTATGCCTGTCATTGAAGGAGAGAGACCAGTCCCACTCAGATGGAAGTCAGACAGCAGCACGTGACATATTAACTTATTTTTGAAATGTAACATTATCTATGTTTTATTGTATTTTTATTACTTTTGTTTAATATTTCCCAATAACATTACTGTGGGAAGTATTATGGCTTGCATGTGGCTTACAAGCTGCGTATTTGATGCTTCCAGAGTAGTTGACCTCTAAAATCCAGTCTAAGATCAGACTGATGTGGGCAGGTGGCTCAGTGGATAGAGCACCAGCCTTGAATTCAGGAGGACCCAAGTTCAAATCTAGTCTCAGACACTTAACACTTCCTAGCTGTGTGACCCTAGGCAAGTAGCTTAACCCCAGCCTCAGGAAAAAAAAATCAGACTGATGTGGTGAGACTCATGAAAAGAACAGAGTCTGCAATCTACTTAATTGTCAATTTATTGATCTATCTCTCATTCTCTCTGTTTCTGTCTGTCTCTCTTCTATTTTTGTCTTTCTCTCCCTCTTTCTCTACTTTTCTCTACTTTTAATCTATCAATTGACCTATTTATCTATTGATCTATGTACCTGTCATATCTATAGTGTATCTACCTATTTATCTGTCAATCTGTTGATCTACTTATGTCAGTCTATTGATCTATTAATCTATTGATCTATTCATTTACCAGCTATGCTCTCTTGCTTTCTCCTCTGTCCTTGTCTTTCCCTCCCTCCCTCTCTCTCTACCTGTCAATTTACTAATCTATCTATTGATCTGTCAATCAATTGGCCTATTTATCTATTGATCTACCTACCTGTCATTCTATCCATCCATCCATCTAGCTAGCTAGCTAGCCATCTATATGTGTTTACTTATTTATTTGTCGATCTATTGTTCCACCTATTTGCATTGGAGTTAGTTGTTCTTTAAATGTTTGGTAGAATTCACCTGTAAATCCATCTGGTCCTGGGGACTTTTTCTTAGGAAGTTGGTTAATAGCTTGGTCTATTTCTTTTTCTGAGATGGGACTATTTAAACTACTTACTTCTTCCTCTGTTAATCTGGGCAAGCTATATTTTTGAAGGTATTCTTCCATTTCATTTAAGTTATCGAATTTATCGGCATAAAGTTGAGCAAAGTAGCTCCTAACTATTGTTCTAATTTCCTCTTCATTAGTGGTGAGTTCACCCTTTTCATTTTCAAGACTATCAATTTGCTTTTTCTCTTTCCTTTTTTTAATCAGGTTTACTAAGGGTTTGTCTATTTTGTTGGTTTTTTCATAAAACCAACTCTTAGTTTTATTAATTAATTCAATAGTTTTTTTACTTTCAATTTTATTAATCTCACCTTTTATTTTTTGAATTTCAAGTTTTGTGTTTGTCTGGGGGTTTTTAATTTGTTCCTTTTCTAGCAATTTTAGTTGTAAACCCAATTCGTTGGCCCTCTCTTTCTCTATTTTATGCAGGTAGGCCTGTAGAGATATAAAACTTCCCCTAATTACTGCTTTGGCTGTATCCCACACATTTTGGTATGATGTCTCATTATTGTCATTTTCTTGGGTGAAGTTATTAATTATGTCTATGATTTGCTGTTTTACCCAATCATTCTTTAGTATAAGATTATTTAGTTTCCAATTATTTTTTGGTCTATTTTCCCCTGGCTTTTTATTAAATGTTATTTTGATTGCATTATGGTCTGAAAAGGATGCATTTACTATTTCTGCCTTACTGCATTTGATTTTAAGGTTTTTATGCCCTAGTATATGATCAATTTTTGTATAGGTTCCATGAACTGCTGAGAAGAAAGTATATTCCTTTCTGTCTCCATTTAGCTTTCGCCAAAGATCTATCATATCAAACTTTTCTAGTATTCTATTTACCTCTTTGACTTCTTTCTTATTTATTTTGTGGTTTGATTTATCTAATTCTGAGAGTGCAAGGTTGAGATCTCCCGCTATTATAGTTTTGCTATCTATTTCCTCTTGCAGCTCTCTTAATTTCTCTTTTAAGAATTTAGATGCTGCACCACTTGGTGCATACATGTTTAATATTGATACTGCTTCACTATTGATGCTTCCCTTTAGCAGGATATAATGCCCTTCCTTATCTCTTTTAATTAGATCAATTTTTGTTTTTGCTTGATCTGAGATGAGGATGGCTACTCCTGCTTTTTTGGTTTTGCCTGAAGCATAATAGATTCTGCTCCACCCTTTTACTTTTAGTTTGAATGTCTCATCCTGTTTCAGGTGTGTTTCCTGTAAACAACATATAGTAGGATTCTGACTTTTAATCCAGTCTGCTAACTGCTTCCTCTTTATGAGGCAGTTTGCCCCATTCACATTTATGGTTAGAAGGACTAATTCTATATTGCTTGCCATCCTATTAACCCCTGCTTATGCTTTTCCCCTTTCCTTCCCTTTTACCCTCCTATCCAGTATTAAACTGGTAATCACCACTTGCTTTTCACAGCCCTCCCTTTTTAGGATCCCTCCCCCACCTTAAAGATCCTCCCCTTATTTTACCCCTTTTCCTCGAAATTACTGTATTCCCTTCCCCTTAGCTTACTCCTTCCCTTTCACTTTTCAATGAAATGGAAGAAGTTTCACCATAAATCGAATATGTCTATTGATACACGCTATGTTCATCTCCCTCCTTTCTTTCTCTCAGATATAATAGGTTACCTTTGCCTCTTCATGAGATGTAGTACCACCACTTTGTACTTTTTTATGATATAATCTCCTTTCCACCTCTAGTTTCTAAGACAAATTGTACATATGTTCTTTACATATTTTTTTGACAGAAGTATAGTTCTCAAGATTTCTTTTTACCTTTTTTAGAAGTCTCTTGAGTTCTGTATTTGAAGATCAAACCTCTTATGTAGGTCTGGTTTTTTCATCAAAAATAGATGGAATTCATTTATTTCGTTAAATGTCCATCTTCTTCCCTGGAAAACGATGCTCATTCTTGCTGGGTAAGTTATTCTTGGCTGCATACCAAGTTCCTTAGCCTTTCGGAATATCATGTTCCAGGCCCTGCGTTCTTTTAATGTGGACGCTGCTAGATCCTGGGTTATCCTTATTGTGGATCCTCCATATCTGAATTGTTTTTTTCTAGCAGCTTCCAATATCTTTTCCTTTGTCTGATGGTTCTTGAACTTGGCCACTATATTTCTTGGCGTTTTGATTTTAGGGTCCCTTTCAGTAGGTGATCGATGAATTTTCTCAATGTCTATTTTACCCTCTGTTTCCAAAACGTCTGGGCAGTTCTCTTTGATAATTTCCTCGAAAATGGTGTCCAAGCTCTTTTTTTCCTCCCATTTTTCAGGGAGTCCGATTATTCTCAAATTGTCTCTCCTGGATCTGTTTTCCAGGTCTGTTGTCTTTCTGGTAAGGTACTTGACAGTCTTTTCAATTGTTTCATTTCTCTGGTTTTGCTTGACTACCTCTTGGTTTCTCCTTGAGTCATTCATTTCTACTTGTTCCAGTCTAATTTTCAATGGTGTATTTTCTTCACTCACTTTTTTTATATCTCTTTGTAATTGTCCAATTGAGTTTTTATCTTCTATGGAATTTTTTTCCATTTTATCCATTTTATTTTTTAGAGAGCTGATTTCTTTTTCCAGCTCTCTAATCCTGTTTTCCTTGGAGTTGTTTACCTTTTCCAGCTCTCTAATCCTGTTTTCCTTGGAGTTGTTTACCTTTTCCAGCTCACTAATCTTGTTTCTCAATGATTTGATTTCTTTATCCATTCTGTCTTTGAATGCATGGGATGACTTCTCCAGGCTCTCTTGCCAAGCTTCCCTTTCCTTTTCCCATTTCTCTTCCAGCTCTCTTGTGAGAGCCTTCTTGATTTCCTCTATGAGGTTCTTTTGTATTGAGGAGCAGCTTATATCCCTCCCAGGGGATACATCTGGGGACATTCTGTTCCTAGTCTCCTCAGCATTTGAAGTCTGCTCCCTCTCCACACAAAAGCTGTCAATGGTTCGAGCCCTTTTGAATTTTTTATTCATTTTGTCAGAATCAAAGAAAACAAACTGACAAGAGAAACAATTGGTCTGTTTTGCGGGGGATAGGGCTGGATGGTATTAATGGGCTTCCTCTACAGACTGGGGGTAGGGCAGCAGAGAGCCACTAACAGAACAGCAATGACTGTACTGAGTCTGCGCTCTGAGGCTCTGAGAACGCACCGAGTCAGTCCAGGTGGGGGTTGGGGGTGGCCGGGCTCTGAGAGACGCTGGCTTTCTGGGGTTTTAATCTTCACCTCCGGTGTTTACACCCTCTCTGCTGCTCCTGGCTTGCTGCCAAGACGGAGCATCCACATTGGGGCAAAAGCCCTTTCGCAGAAACTGCAGAGATCACACCCCTCCCCCTCCGGTCTGAGCTGTGTGAGCTGCCTGTCTTGCTCTGGCTGTCTGCCCTCAGTCTGCGCCCAGTCTGATTGACCCTCCCCCGAACAAACACAGACCTTTTCTGGCGACTTTCAAGGATGTCTTCTCTTGGTGATAATTTGTGGATTTCTTTCTGGGTCAAGCATTAAGTCAGAGGCTTGTCATGAAGTAAGTTCTGAGAGAAAGCGAGGAGCTCAAGCAGCTGTCTGCCTCCACGCCGCCATCTTAGCCGGAAGTCCTGTTCCACCTATTTGTCAATCTATTCATCTATATGTCAATTTATTGAGTTATCTAACTAACAGTCCATCTAGCTAGCTACCTATGGTCTCTTCACCATAGAAGACAAAAGGAGAAAATGAACTCTAGAATTGAGTATAATGAAATGAACACTGAATTAGGACTCAGAAGACTTGGATTTGAACCACAGCCTGACACTGAGCGGCTTTGGGATATTACTATCTCCTCTCTGGGTTTTTTCATCTAAAAATTGAGGGTCTGGGACCAAATGATCTCTAATATCTCTCCCAAGTCGGAAATCCTATCATCCCAAATAGCTTATGGCACACCTGTAGGGTGGGATTAGAGTTGTGATTTTAGTGGTATCAAGAACTCATGAGGAAATTCCCTTTGCCAATATACATTGGCATTTTTCTATAATTTATAGTCTTAGGACAAAAGTTATTAAATTAAGGTCCATGAATTTGGTTTTCTTACATATAATATTTTAATTTTTCTCCAATTACTTGTTAAAAGCAATTTTTTTTACATTTAAAAAAGTTTTAAGATCCAAATTCTATTCTTCTCTCCTTTTCTTTCCTCCCATCTCCCTGAGATGGTAAGCAATCAGATATAGGTTATTCAATGCATTATCATATAAAACATTTCCATGTTAGTTATTTTTTTGCAAGAATATGAATAAAAAAGAATGAAAAAACAAAATTGAAAAACAATATGCTTGAATCTATATTCAGATTATATCAGTTCTTTCTCTGGAGGTGGATAATATACTTCATCATTAGTCCTTTGGGATTGTCTTAAATCATTGTATTGCTGAAAATAGCTGTCATTCACTATTTTTCATAGTACAATATTGCTGTTATTAGATCACTGCATCTCCTGATTCTGCCCACTTTACTTTGTCAGTTCATGTAAATCTTTCCAGGTTTTTCTGAATCATTTTGCTTGTCCTTTCTTATAGCATAATAATATTCCATCACAGTCATATATCAAACTTGTTTAGCCATCCCGCAGTTCGTGGTCATCCCTTCTATTTCCAATTCTTAGTCACCACAAAAAGAGCTGTCATAAATATTTTTGTACAAAAAAGTCCTCCTCCCCCTTTTTTGTCTTTGGTATATAGATCTAGTAATATTATAACAGGATAAAAAGAAATAAACACTTTTATAGCCCTTTGAATATTTGATTTTTTTTTGATAGAGAATGGGATTTATTTGCACTAAGAAGACAGCTTTCTAGGAAGACAGACTTCTTAGTGGACAAAGTCCTGGTAGGAATATAGCAAAGGTGGATTAACACTGTGAAGAAAATATCTTCAGCAGTGGCAAGATCCTGTTAAGACTTTTTTTTTAAATTAATTTTATAATTATAACTTTTTTTTGACAGTACATATGCATAGGCAATTTTTTTTACAACATTATCCCTTGTACTCCCTTCTGTTCCAAATTTTTCCCCTCCTTCCCTCCACCCCCTCCCCTAGATGGCAGGCATTCCCATATATTAAATATCTTATAGTATATCCTAGATACAATATATATGTGCAGAACCGAATTTGGTTGTTGTTGCAAAGGAAGAATTGGATTCAGAAGGTAAAAATAATCTGGGGAGAAAAACAAAAATTGCTCACAGTTTACACTCATTTCCCAGTGTTCCTTTTCTGGGTATAGCTGATTCTGTCCATCATTGATCAATTGGAATTGGATTAGATCTTCTCTATGTTGAAGATATCCACTTCCATCAGAATACATCCTCATACAGTATCATTGTTGAAGTGTATAATGATCTCCTAGTTCTGCTCGTTTCACTCAGCATCAGTTGATTTAAGTCTCTCCAAGCCTCTCTGTATTCCTCCAGTTGGTCACTTCTTACAGAACAATAATATTCCATAACATTCATATACAATAATTTACCCAACCATTCTCCAATTGATGGGCATCCATTCATTTTCCAGTTTCTAGCCACTACAAAAAGGGCTGTCACAAACATTTTGGCACATACAGGTCCCTTTCCCTTCTTTAGTATTTCCTTGGGATATAAGCCCAGTAGTAGCACTGCTGGATCAAAGGGTATGCACAGTTTGATAACTTTTTGGGCATAATTCCAGATTGCTCTCCAGAATGGTTGGATTCTTTCACAACTCCACCAACAATGCATCAGTGTCCCAGTTTTCCCACAGCCCCTCCAACATTCATCATTATTAGTTCCTGTCATCTTAGCCAATCTGACAGGTGTGTAGTGGTATCTCAGAGTTGTCTTAATTTGCATTTCTCTGATCAATAGTGATTTGGAACACTCTTTCATATGAGTGGAAATAGTTTCAATTTCATCATCTGAAAATTGTCTGATCATATCCTTTGACCATTTATCAATTGGAGAATGGCTTGATTTCTTATAAATTAAAGTCAATTCTCTGTATATTTTGGAGATGAGCCTTTATCAGGACCCTTAACTGTAAAAATGTTTTCCCAATTTATTACTTCCCTTCTAATCTTCTAATTAGTTTTGTTTGTGCAAAAGCTTTTTAATTTGATGTAATCAAAGTTTTCTATTTTTTGATCAATAATGATTTCTAGTTCTCCTTTGGACACAAATTCCTTTCTCCTCCACAAGTCTGAGAGGTAAACTATCCTATGTTCCTCTAATTTATTTATGATCTCGTTCTTTATGCCTAAATCTTGGACCCATTTTGATCTTATCTTAGTATGTGGTATTAAATGTGAGTCCATGCCTAGTTTCCATACTAATTTCCAATTTTCCCAGCAGTTTTTGTCAAATAATGAATTCTTATCCCAGAAGTTGGGATCTTTGGGTTTGAATATTTGATTTTTTAAGAAAAATATTTTGATAATGGTATTTCATCATAATTGGTTTCCACTGAAATCCTATGCATTTTATTTTATGCATTTAAGAATATTATCTAGAAGGGACCTATAGACTTCATCAAACACTCCCCAAATGGTACATGAAACAAAAAAGTTTAAGAACTTCCAAACCAGCTAGTCTTTAAGGACCTCTCAACCTTTAACATTCTATGTTTCACTAAGACTTGCTAACTTAAACAATTACAAAGAACATGTGCATAAACATTTACTTATGACATTCAGGTGAGTAATAAGTGAATAGAATATTGGGCTAGGAGTCAAAAAGACCTAACTTTAAATTCAGTTTCAGACAATTATTAGCTATTTGACCCTGGGCAAGTCACTTAATCCTATTTGTCTCAGTTTCCTCATCTATAAAAGGAGTTGGACAAGGAAATGGCAAACCACTCCAATATTTCTGCCAAGAAAACCCCATAAGGGGTCATGAAGAGTTAGACACAACTGAAAATGACTAAAAACAGGAAACATTTCCAAATTGGACAATTCTAGATTTGTCACACATAAACAGATGAGATTAGAGGGCAATATCACTTGGCTGCTTGATATTTTATGGAGAAGAACTTGAGGTATCCGCATATGCTGTTTATCTAGGCAGAAAATATAGACCATAGAAAAGAAATATATAAATTATATATGCATATATGTGTATATGTATGGTAGAGAGTGACACAGAGAGACAGAGACAGAGAGACAGAGAGATTATATATGGTCTGTCTATCCATTCATCTATTTATCTCTCTACCATCTATTTATCCTGTCTGTCTGTCCATCTGCCCATCTACCATCTATTTATCAAGTCTGTCTGTCTATCTACCTTATCTATCTTCCCTCCCTTTCTCCCTCCCTCCCTCTTTTCCTTCCTTCCTTCCTTCTTTCCTTCCTTCCTTCCTTCCTTCCTTCCTTCCTTCCTTCCTTCCTTCCTTCCTTCCTTCCTTCCTTCCTTCCTTCCTTCCTTTCTTCCTTCCTTCCTTCCTTCCTTCCTTCCTTCCTTCCTTCCCTTTCTTCTGTCTTTCTGTCTATCTGCCATTTATTTATCCTTTCATTCCCTTTAATTGTCTTGATGTGGAGTTGGATATCAGTAAACCATGTGAACTATCCATTATGTTTTCCTTTTCTTGCTCTGTGATTGGCCCATCTATTTTTTTCCTCTGTTGTATATTTTGTATATTCTTTTCCGCTTGCTGACATTTTCTGCAGTACTTCTACTGTGTAATTTTTTCATTAATAATGTGTTATAACTCATCATACATCACTTCAATGTCTTTTGGATAACCCTCAAATTCATGTCTTAGTAGAATGTAATATTCCATGACTCACAGACTTACAACATAATCAGAAGAATATTAGTGTTAAAAAGGTGGGACTTTGTTTTATGTAGATCTTTAAAAGAACTCATCAATTGCCTAAAGTACATCCAGCCTGATCTCTCTCTGTCCAATCCTGGGCCCACCTTATGGTCCATTTGCAGTATCTGTTCATGATGTATTCATATTTTTGACTAAGTTGTTCATTCAACTACATATCATTCTGAACAAAAACATAAATTTATCCACCAATTTTTCCTGTCCACCTAATTGGACCAAATTCTGAGTAGTTATAGAGCTTTATTAGGAGGCTCTTTCCAACTTTGAACTAAATATTCCTTAAAGGCTTCACTTCAACAAGATATATATAAAATCACACAAAATCTCATGATCCTAATATTTCTTGGAAGATATCATAACATAATTTGGACTCCATGCAATTAATAAAAGCCATCGCCAAATAGGAGCATCTGGAGGACCTTGCCATCTATAAGGAATCAATATTTAATTTGGGCTCTGACTTGGACATCTTACATAAAATAAAATTGTTCTATCAGTTTTCTATAGAAGGGGATGAAGCCTAGAGCAACTTATACTGTGTGGGTGGGCTGTTCAGCTCACAAATTTTTATATTTGTGAAATCTGCTTACAATGGATGTCAGTTCTGCCTGAAGGTTAATTATAGGCCCAACCATATAATTACAATGCATTTATATTATACTATGCTTCTCATGCTTATTTGTGCTGACTTCAAGGATCTATGATTTCAGGAAGCTCATAGTCTCTCCATACCTTATTTAACCATCTTCATGAGTTTCTGTGCCTAAAGAGATTCATCACCTTGTGGCCACCTTCCTAATAATGAGATTCTTTGAACTTAGGCTGGTTCATTGATGATAAACATGAGGTCCAAAAACAGACTTACACTTGAAGCTTTTGTCCCTTGGTACGACCTGCTAAAGTTTGTCTTCCAAAGATCTGCCAAGAAATCAGAGCACCTTGGACCACAATGATCTCAAAGGAGGCCATTAGTAAAGGTGATTATAATGAAATTCATACTTTCACAATTCAGTGTTTCTATGATATCATCCATAGAAGTGTTCCCTTCAATGATGAAAGTTCCAAACCATCTTCGTGTTTTTATCTGATATGGCTCTTGTCCATTACTTCTACTAAATCCATGAGTTTGGATGTATTGACATTGTCTGGGTATCCATCAGTACCATTACCAGTATCATTAGGCTCAATTGTTACCATTCCTTAGTCACTGAATGGGTGTTGCCTTAGTCAAACTGAGACCTGTAAAAGACTTAAGCTTAAAAAGGTCAAGGGTTCCCCCTGTAGCTAGGAGTATCTCCAGTCATCTGATCTATATCTGGCCACTGGACCCAGATGGCTCTGGAGGAAGGAGTGAGGCTGGTCACTTTGCACAGCCTTCCCTCACTTAAATCTAATTCACTTGCATGGCATACCATCAGGTTCCTGATATTATGGCCTTTAAGCAACAGCATCCGTCAGGCCATCCATCATTAGTCATTCCTTCTTGCTGTATGACTTTTCTACTTCCTTTTCTGGGTCATATCTGTCTTTGATAATATCTTTTAGGCCATTTCTCTTGCATTGTTCTTTATTGGCAATGTGCCAGAACCTACTAGTTCAGAATAGCACGATAATTATAATATATTTCTCCGTTGGTCTTAGAATAACTTACAACTCTAAATTTTCAGAGACTGTAGTATTACTGCTTTGCAGTTTTATAGCAATATTAAAATAGTATTTATGGTATAAAAATTAGCTTTTTTATATGAATTAACTCACTATATCTATCCAACTCCAGACCAGATCATGCTATATATCCTATCTAGCTGCCCATACTGCTGCTATACACAGGATGTTCTCAAAGTCATCAATCCATCAATAAATATTCATTAATTGCTTATTTTATTAAGCATGTGAGATATAAAAGAGAGTCAAAAGATGGTCCTTGGCTTCAAGGAGCTTACAATCTAATGGACTCTCTTCTCCTCCTACCTTCTGGCTCTGTGCTCGGTACTCATATATGAGTTATCAGTGCTTCCAGAAAAATGGGGTCATTAAGAGTACTGTTGGGCAGTCAGGGGGACTCAGGGAATCGAGTGCAAAGCCTAGATTAGGAAAACCTGAGTTCAAATCCAGCCTCAGACACTTACTAGCTATGTGACCCTGGACAAGTCATTTAAACCTGTTTGCCTCAGTTTCCTCATCTATAAAATGATTTGGAAAAAGAAATGTCAAACCATTCCTGTATCTGCCAAGAAAATTCCAAAAGGAGTAGTGAAGAGTCAGACACACGTAAAAAATGGCTAAACAACAAGAGCATTGTGCTCTTAACAATGCTGAATGAATTTAAGCCTATTCTCTTCCTCCTAATCAATTTTGGGTCTAGCTTATAGTCTATTTGCAATGTTTTCCCAAGATACTTGTAATGATGGGCCAGCTCTATGGGGTTTTCATCCAATTGCTTATCATAACTTGAACAATAGCATTCTTCAAACACTTCATTTTTCCTTTTTTTAAAATAATAGCTTTTTATTTTCAAAATATATGCAAAGATAGTTTTCAACATTCACTTTTGCAAAACCTTGTGTTCCAAATTTTTCTCCCTCCCTTCCCCCAATTCCTTCCCTAGATACCAAGTAATCCAATACAGCAAAATATGTGCAATTCTTCTGTACATATTTCCACAATTAATCATGTTACACAAGAAAAGTCAGATCAAGAAGAAAAAAATGAGAAAGAAAACAAAAAGCAAACAAACAACAAGAAAAAAATGAAAATACTATGTTGTGATCCACATTCAGTCTCACATTCAAATGTGGTGATCAGAGGATGTGGATGGCTCTCTCTATCACAAGTCTATTGGAGTTGGTCTGCATCATCCTATTGTTGAAAAGAGTCATAACCATTGGAATTGATCATCTCAGAAGTTTGTTGTTGCTATGAACAATATTCTCTTGGTTCTACTCACTTCATTCAGCATCAGTTCATGTAAGTCTCCCCAGGCCTTTCTGAAATCATCCTGCTGATCATTTCTTACAGAACAATAATATTCCATAACATTTATATACCAGAATTTACCCAACCATTCTCCAAACTGATGGGCATCCTCTCAGTTTCCAGTTCTTTGCCACTCCAGAAAGGATTGCTGCAAACATTTTTGTACATGCATCTACTTAGTTTTTTTTAGAATGGATGTAATTTTGATCATTTATCACATTTAGGAAATTTTACAATGTTTCAGACCTAATCACACTCAAACAATGTCATCAACAAACAAGAACGTCCAGAATGCCTCACTTTCTATGTAGAATCTTCACTTGAGGCCCTATATGACAACAGCAAACACTTTTGGTGAATACATGTCTTTTAGTGTTATGTATATCAATATAAATTACAATCAAAAAGTCATTGAACCAAACTATTACTATTATGGTATCTCTTAAGAATAAAATATTCTTGTGTGATTTTAATATGCATCTGGGAAATACCTTGTTGAAAGAAGTAGTCTGCTCAAACAAAATCAATGCCTTCAAACAAACAATAAATGCAGAGGAATCTTGTATTCTTACAGAATCACAGAATTTGAGAGTTAAAGGACTTATAGCAATTATAGCTACTCGACTTAGTCTTTGCCATTTTCAGTTAAAATTTACTACAAAGATATGGTTGAATGAACAAATTAAAAAGCATTTATTAGGCATTTACTATGTGCTTGGCACTTGACTAAGTGCAGGCAATATAAATATAAAACTAAGACACGACCTTCCTTCAAGGAGCATATATTCCGATATGGGGAAATAACTCATACAATGTGTATGGGAGTGATAACCAGGAAAGGGAGTGTCTGGGGACTCATAGAAAGGAGAAGTGGATTTGTAGAGTGGTGAATTTCTAGGGCCTTTGTTAAAAAAAAAAAAAACAAGGCAACCGTTTAGTTGAATTGAAGTGATTACTGAGCACAGTATAAGGAGTAGGTGAGTTAGGAACAAATACCTTGCAGATATGGCATCAAGGCTAATGGTAATGTGGCCAAGGTAGATAGCTTGGTAAGATGTGAAGCCTGAGCTTCTCCAGTCCTCTGGGATGCCTTGATAGAGTAGACTCACTCCCTCACAGCTCAAGATAGCTCAGCTCCAGGGTTGGAGTTTCAAAGCTGAGTAAATTAGTTCTTCCAGGGACTAGGGGGATTTTTGTTTTGGCTGATTTACTAGAGAATCTTGTTGGAGAAAGAATACTGATTCCTTTCTTGTGCCTTGATTCTTGTGCAGACTCTCGTAAAGATTTTGTAGCGATGGAAAGGTAGATATGGGTCAATAGGTTATTGATGTTTTCTCAACAACCTTTTTGGTGCATATAAAATTTACATAATTCAAAACTCCTCAAAACAACATGTCTTGCTAATCATGATGAATGTTCATTCTTTGCAATATTTGCAAAGTTATTGATGCATGTTAATCTTTCAACTGACACAGATCACAACCGATCTATACTTTAGTAAACCATCTCCCTGAGTTCACGTGACCAGAATTAAATACCACTTAGCGAACAACGCTTTACTGATGAGAATTTGGCTCGGCTCTCCTTGCACATTTGGCAGCAGTCCATCATTGAGTTTGAAACCAAAGCCTCTTTACCTAGCTAGTCTTTGAGTTCCCAGGGTCACCTCCACACCATGGAGAAATTCAAATGGGACTTCAATACATAATAATTCCTTATAATGAAGTTCATGTAATTTAGAAATGCTTTACCACTTACCATTAATATCCTTTAATATCTACATCAATATATTTAGATATTACATTATATACAATTGTATTATTTATGTGTATATGATCTATATAACATATAAATCATATGTGTATATTAATACATTTTTTATCCTGAAACATTTGAATTTTCTAGAAACCCTTTAAGGGTTTGTCCATTTCTTTTCTCTTCATTATTGTTATATATTTCCTCCACATGCACTATATTTTATCAGTTTCTCTATTGGTAGTCATTGAGCATGAAAATATATTTCATATTATATTATATAGTGACATTATTTAGAATCACTGTTCTACTTGAAGAGTCAACTCAGATGCTATATAAGAAGTGGTAAAGTCATTCCTTACTCCCTTCCCCTTCCCTTCAGAGGGCATTTTCCCCTCTGTCCTCAATTTAATTGGTACTTATCTAGGAATATGTTGTATCTACCGGTAGCATGTAAACTCCTTTTGCTTGTTTGTATTTGGGTATCTAACATTAAACACAATGTTTGTCACATAACAAAGACAGAATGATCTATTCCTTTAATAGGCAAGAGCAATCTTCAAGTTATGGATTGCTGGTGGCGCCTAAGGTAATTTTGCGGGGCAGAGAAGGGACATCTACCACAGAATCGTGGGTCTCTGCAGAACAGACTCAGTAGGAAACCATCATGAACTTTTAAACAGGGGACCAGTAGGGTGAAGGGACAGTTTAAAGAATATTTACTCAGCAGATGTATGCAGGGTAGATTCTAAGGGAAAGGAGGAGAGAAATTGGAAGCAGGTAGACCAGTTAGGACATTGTATTAACAATCTGATAATTATTTAGATTGCTTATCTTCTGGAGAGCTGTTATTTGAAAAAGATCTTGGGTATATGGAAAATTTCAACCTCAATAAGAGACAACAATATATCATGGCAGCACCCCAAAGCAAACTTAGGCTATATCAAGAGAAACATAGTGTCCAAAAACAGAGGGGGGGAGTACCACTGTAATTCTGTCCGATTCAGACCATTTCTTGCATACTAATATTAGATGACAACCAGGTACTACCACAGTGCCAAGATATGAATTCAAATCTTACCTCATCTTTTAATTAGCTTTGTGACACTGAGCAAATCACTTAACCTCTGTTTGCCTTAGTTTCCTCATCTGTAAAATGAGATAATAATAGGAAAGTGCTTAGCACACACCCTGGCATATACTAAGTACTATACAAATGTTTGTTATTATCACTACCATCATCATCAGCAGCAGCAGCAGCAGCAGCAGCATCTTCATCATCATACTTGGTTCTAGGTATCTCATTTGCATGGATATTGTCAAAGGCACTGACAAACTGGGAAGTGATCATGATGGTGAGAGCCCTAGACACCATACACTATAAGGATTTAGGGATATTTCACCTATAAAAAGAAAACCACTAAGGGAGGACATGATAGCTGTCTTCAAATACTGAAAAGACTTTTATAAAAGAGAGATTAGTATTATTTTGCTTGACCCCAGAGAGCAGAAATAGAACTGATGGATAAGATTCACAGAGGCAGATTTTGGCTCAGTGTAAGAAAAATAATCCTAACAATCAGAGACAACCAAAAGTGAATGGATTATTTAGAGAAGTGGGGTATTCTTCAACACTAGAGGTCTTGAAGTAGTGGCTGAATGACCTACTTGCTAAAGATGGTCTAGAGAGAGAAATCCTATCCAATTATGGATTGGCCTAGAAGGCCTCTGAAATCACTTCCAAATCTGAAATTCTATCATTCTAAGCCTATGAAGTACAATCAGACTCTTGAATAGATTTTGTATTAATTTTGGACATGTCCAGTATTTACGTGCAATATATCTGTGAACCTCTTATATCAGCTCAGTAGAATGCAAGTTCCTCAAGAGCAGGAACTGGCTCATTCTTTAGCATTTAATATAGTTTACATATGTAGAAGGCACTTAGTAAACACTTGTACATTAATTGATTAGACAATTCAGGTGGATGACACTGATTGGTCCTTTAGATGGATTTCTTATTCAATCAGATGCAGGCTTTATTGATCATCCCATGAATTAAAAAGTTGAGGCAACATGGCAAAGTGGACAAACAGCTGTCTTTGAAGCCACTAAAGATGCAAAATGGATTCTTGCCTCTGATGTATACTGACTGTATGATCCTGGGAAAATCACTTAAAATCTTAGTGCTAAAGGCAAATCTTAAAGCCTATAAATCGCAGAGAAGATGTCAACCTCAATGGTGGAGAGATTTCCCTCACCCAAAAGTTTGCTACACTAAAAAAAATCACATTTCAAGTATCTATGCTATCCATAAATCTTCAGAGTAGTAGGAAATCCACTCAGTAGTGTGTACAGTTTTGGGATCAGTTATTACAATGACTCAAGAATCTCAAGATGGATTCTACCTTAACATTACCAATAAATTGAAATTCAGTGAAAGAACTATGAACAGTGTGATTTGGGACTGATACTGAACTAAATGATGCCCTAGGATCCAAAAGATGAATTAGAGCAAATGAATCTTATCCCAATTTCCCCCTCCTACTTTGCTGTCTTGCCCAACATATGGGGAAAGAAAAAGAGTTGCTTAGCAACTCCAGAGGATGCAGAAAGTGACTGGTCAATACAATTCTGAATTAAAGCTGTAATATCCTGCAAAAATCCATCCCGAGGATTTATAGCAAAACCAAGAATAGTTATAGTCTCCCCAGCAGGTCATGAAGTCACATTAGGCTCCTGTATTAGACTATTTAAGATGAAATATCTGGGAAATGGATGTCTTTTTGGAGCAGGATAATCTACTCCAAGACTGTCAAAATCAATAGACTACTTTGAAGTCTCGCTTGAGTCATTACTGGTAATGTTTTGGTTGTGTTTGTAAATCAACAATTCAGCAAAAATAGGGCCACTTAGCAGTTGTAGTGAAGGAACCCCATCCATCAATCTTGAAATGAAACTGCCTGCCTTCAGTGAAGGCTCCAACATTTCCTAAACACTTTTTATGAGTATCATAGAGGCTCAAGATTGGAAAAAAGAAATTGAAAGGCAGCAGATGGTGGAGGGAAGGAGAAGCCGGGGGTCCTATCCACTGTCACTTTCCATCGATGATGGCTACTCATTCTATGGAAAAATACAAAGAAACAGACAGTTCATCCTTTCTCTTCAAAGTGATGGAAAAATGCAGTGAACATTCTTGACCTCTTAATGGATGCTCCTATGTAAAGTCAAAATAGCTCTTGGGAGCTTAAGATGAGACTCTAGCAAATGCTTTCTCCCCTCTCCTGTTATGTTCCTTTAGTTCAGTGAGATGGGATGTGTCATAAAACAATTGCACAGATAAAAGCTAAATCAATGTGATCTCCAGATAGCCTACATCTCCCTAGACTTTTATGATTCCATTTTTTCTTGAATTCCTGAAGGCTTGTTCTTGTTGGCTTTGAAATAGCGCTTTTAAAAAGTCTTCATTGCTTTTTCATACCCGACTCTGGCCGCCCCTATAGTTTTCCTGAAGGAAAGTGTAGCAGCAGGAACTTCATGTAATATTGTAACAAGGAAGCTTTGTCTTTTCAAAAAACACATCTCTTTTTCCTTGTTACCAGCACTATCGTAGACATTCGAAAATGCAGCTCAGAAGCTAGAGATGTCTTTTGATATCACATTGCATTCAGTGATTTCAGTTGAGTCTGACTCTTCATGACCATATTTGGGGTTTCTTGACAAAGATACTAGAGTGATTTACCAGTTCATTTTACATATGAGGAATTGGAGGCAAATAGGGTTAAATGGCTTGCTCAAAGTCACACAGTCATTTGAATTCAGGAAGATGAGTCTTTCTGACTCTAGGTCTGGCACTCTATCCACTTGTCATATCTATATCTCTCTCCCATCTCTCCTTGTCTCCATTCATATAGATACTGCCTCAATTCAGTCCTTCACTACCTTTTATCTGGATCATGGCACTAACCTTCTAATTAATCTCCCTGCTTTGAGTCTTTCCCCTGTTTAACCTATTCGCCATACATTTTACCAATGTGATTTTCTTAAAAGATAGACCTAACCATTTTACTACCTCACTCAAAAAATTCCAGTGACCAAAGTATTGTTCTAATAAATGTTTAACAACTGGTTCTCAAAAATAAGTAAGTCTAAAACACTTAAGTTTAATCTGCATTAACATTTTCTTAATCTAGATATCAACAAAATCAAGTCCTGATTTATAATTTACCAATTTCTGAGGTGAGCTGGCTATAGCACTTCCTTAATGGTCCCCATTGATCCTAGAATCAAATTTTTTTCATCTTTTATCCTATTTAACAATTTCTATTATGTGTGATTTTAGTCAGTCATTCAGTTAGTCCCTACTATGGATAGGCATTATGCTTAGTGCTAGGGTGATGAAGAAAGGCAAGAAGATAGAGCCTGCTCTTGCTTACAGTCTAACAGGGAAGACAACATGCTGACAACAACATAAAAACAAGGCAGGATAAGTAGGAAATAATAATAAAAAACAGAGGGAAGAAACTACAACAAAGAAGTATAGAAAAAAAATCTTCCTGTAGAATATGAGATTTAAGGGACTTCAAAGAAACCAAAGAAGCCAGGAGGCAGAGATGAGGGGGGAAAGTATTCCAGGAGACAACCAGAAAAAATGCCTAGAGTTAGGAATGGAGGGACTTATTTGAAGAACCACAAGGAGGCCAATATCACTGAACTGAAGAGTACTTGGAGATGCTGGATGAAATGTGCATGAGATGTAATAAGACAGGAAAGTCAGAGAGACTAGATTATGAATTCTTAATACAGTGGCACATTATATGTATATAATTTGTTGTTACTCAGTCATGTTTGACTCTCCATGACCCAAGTAAATATATATTAGAGGTACATGCTCAAAATGTTTTTTTTTTCTTTTTTTTTTTTATTATATATATATATATATTTTATAATATTATCCCTTGTATTCATTTTTCCAAATTACCCCCCCTCCCTCTATTCCCTCCCCCCGACGACAGGCAATACCATACATTTTACATGTGTTACAATATAGTCTAAGTACAATACATGTGTGTGAATATCATTTTCTTGTTGCACAATAAACATTAGAATCCGAAGGTACATGCAACCTGGGCAGACAGATTGAAGTGCTAACAATTTACATTCCCCTCCCAGTGTTTCTTCTCTGGGTGTATCTACCTCTGTCCATCATTGATCAACTGGAAGTGAGTTGGATCTTCTTTATGTTGAAGATTTCCACTTCCATCAGAATACATCCTCATACAGTATTGTTGTTGAAGTATACAGTGATCTTCTGGTTCTGCTCATTTCACTCAGCATCAGTTGATTTAAGTCTCTCCAATCCTCTCTGTATTCCTCCTGCTGGTCATTTCTTACCGAGCAATAATATTCCATAACTTTCATATACCACAATTTACCCAACCATTCTCCAACTGATGGACATCCATTCATCTTCCAGTTTCTAGCTACAACAAAAAGAGCTGCCGCAAACATTTTGGCACATATATGTCTCTTTCCGCTCTTTAGTATTTCTTTGGGATATAATCCCAGTAGTAGCGCTGCTGGGTCAAAGGGTATGCACAGTTTGATAACTTTTTGGGCATAATTCCAGATTGCTCTCCAGAATGGCTGGATTCTTTCACAACTCCACCAGCAATGTATTAGTGTCCCAATTTCCCCACATCCCCTCCAACATTTGTCATTATTTGTTCCTGTCATCTTAGCCAATCTGACAGGTGTGTAGTGGTATCTCAGAGTGGTCTTAATTTGCATTTCTCTTATCAGTAGTGATTTGGAACACTCTTTCATGTGAGTGGATATAATTTCAATTTCTTCCTCTGAGAATTGTCTGTTCATATCCTTTGACCATTTATCAATTGGAGAATGGTTCGGTTTCTTATAAATTATGGTCAGTTCTCTATATATTTTGGAAATGAGACCTTTGTCAGAACCTTTGTTTTTAAAAATATTTTCCCAATTTGTTACTTCCCTTCTAATCTTGTTTGCATTAGTATTATTTGTACAGAAACTTTTTAGTTTGATGTAATCAAAATCTTCTATTTTGTGATCAATAATGATCTCTAGTTCTCCTCTGGTCATAAATTCCTTCCTCCTCCACAAGTCTGAGAGGTAGATTATCCTCTGTTCCTCTAATCTATTTATTATCTCCCTCTTTATGCCTAAATCGAAAGTTCATAATTTTGCTGCCTTCTTGTTTTAACATTCATTTTGTTTTATTGAATCCTGATATCACATGTAATTATTAGTTTCTGTTTATTCAATTTTAATTTTTAAAGAATTATTTTCTTCAGTGAGCACTTATAATTTCTTTTTCATTTGGCCAATTTTATATTTTAGGGAGTTATTTTTCTCAGTAAATTTTTGCATATCTTTCCCCATGCTACTGACTTTCTTTTTCATAATTTTTTTTAATTATTATATATATATTTTATAATATTATCCCTTGTATTCATTTTTCCAAATTGCCCCCCCTCCCTCTATTCCCTCCCCCCGACGACAGGCAATACCATACATTTTACATGTGTTACAATATAGTCTAAGTACAATACATGTGTGTGAATATCATTTTCTTGTTGCACAATAAACATTAGAATCCGAAGGTACATGCAACCTGGGCAGACAGATATTAGTGCTAACAATTTACATTCGCTTCCCAGTGTTCCTTCTCTGGGTATAGTTATTTCTGTCCATCATTGATCAACTGGAAGTGAGTTGGATCTTCTTTATGTTGAAGATTTCCACTTCCATCAGAATACATCCTCATACAGTATTGTTGTTGAAGTATACAGTGATCTTCTGGTTCTGCTCATTTCACTCAGCATCAGTTGACCTAAGTCTCTCCAGGCCTCTCTGTATTCCTCCTGCTGGTCATTTCTTACAGAGCAATAATATTCCATAACCTTCATATACCACAATTTACCCAACCATTCTCCAACTGATGGACATCCATTCATCTTCCAGTTTCTAGCTACAACAAAAAGAGCTGCCACAAACATTTTGGCAAATATATGTCTCTTTCCGCTCTTTAGTATTTCTTTGGGATATAATCCCAGTAGTAGCGCTGCTGGGTCAAAGGGTATGCACAGTTTGATAACTTTTTGGGCATAATTCCAGATTGCTCTCCAGAATGGCTGGATTCTTTCACAACTCCACCAGCAATGTATCAGTGTCCCAATTTCCCCACATCCCCTCCAACATTTGTCATTATTTGTTCCTGTCATCTTAGCCAATCTGACAGGTGTGTAGTGGTATCTCAGAGTGGTCTTAATTTGCATTTCTCTGATCAGTAGTGATTTGGAACACTCTTTCATGTGAGTGGATATAGTTTCAATTTCTTCCTCTGAGAATTGTCTGTTCATATCCTTTGACCATTTATCAATTGGAGAATGGTTCGGTTTCTTATAAATTATGGTCAGTTCTCTATATATTTTGGAAATGAGACCTTTGTCAGAACCTTTGTTTTTAAAAATATTTTCCCAATTTGTTACTTCCCTTCTAATCTTGTTTGCATTAGTATTATTTGTACAGAAACTTTTTAGTTTGATGTAATCAAAATCTTCTATTTTGTGATCAATAATGATCTCTAGTTCTCCTCTGGTCATAAATTCCTTCCTCCTCCACAAATCTGAGAGGTAGATTATCCTCTGTTCCTCTAATCTATTTATTATCTCCCTCTTTATGCCTAAATCATGGACCCATTTTGATCTTATCTTGGTATATGGTGTTAAGTGTGGATCCATATCTAATTTCTGCCATACTAATTTCCAGTTTTCCCAACAGTTTTTTCCGAATAATGAATTTTTATCCCTAATGTTGGAATCTTTGGGTTTGTCAAAGATTAGATTGCTATAGATGTACCCTTTTTTGTCCTTTGTATCTAATCTGTTCCACGGATCTACCGGTCTATTTCTTAGCCAATACCAAATGGTTTTGGTGACTGCTGCTATATAATATAGCTTTAGATCAGGTACACTTAGACCACCTTCCTCTGAGTTTTTTTTCATTAGTTCCCTTGCAATTCTTGACCTTTTATTCTTCCATATGAATTTTGTTGTTATTTTTTCTAGGTCATTAAAATAGTTTCTTGGGAGTCTGATTGGTATAGCACTAAATAAATAGATTAGTTTGGGGAGTATTGTCATCTTTATTATATTCGCTCGGCCTATCCAAGAGCACTGAATGTCTTTCCAATTATTTAAATCTGATTTTATTTTTGTGGCAAGTGTTTTGTAATTTTTCTCATATAATTCCTGACTTTTCTTTGGTAGATGGATTCCCAAATATTTTATACTCTCAACATTTGTTTGGAATGGAATTTCTCTTTGTATCTCTTGCTGTTGCATTTTGTTAGTGATATATAAAAATGCCGAGGATTTATGTGGATTTATTTTGTATCCTGCCACTTTGCTGAAATTTTGAATTATTTCTAGTAGCTTTTTAGCAGAGTCTTTGGGGTTCTCTAAGTATACCATCATGTCATCTGCAAAAAGTGATAGTTTAATTTCCTCATTTCCTACTCTAATTCCTTGAATCTCTTTCTCGGCTCTTATTGCCGAGGCTAGCGTTTCTAGTACTATATTGAATAGTAATGGTGATAGTGGGCAACCTTGTTTCACTCCTGATCTTACTGGGAAAGGTTGCAGTTTATTTCTACTGCATATTATGCTTACTGACGGTCTTAAATATATACTCCTGATTATTCTAAGGAATAATCCATTTATTCCTATACTCTCAAGAGTTTTTAGTAGGAATGGATGTTGGATTTTGTCAAATGCTTTTTCTGCATCTATTGAGATGATCATATGGTTCTTATTAATTTGATTATTAATATGGTCAATTATATGAATAGTTTTCCTAATATTAAACCAGCCCTGCATTCCTGGAATAAATCCTACTTGATCATAGTGTATTATCTTGGAGATGATTTTCTGAAGTCTTTTTGCTAATATCTTATTTAAGATTTTAGCATCAATATTCATTAAGGAGATTGGTCTATAATTTTCTTTCTCAGTTTTCGATCTACCAGGTTTAGGTATCAGTACCATGTCTGTGTCATAAAAGGAATTTGGTAGGATTCCTTCATCCCCTATTTTTTCAAATAATTTATATAACATTGGGGCTAATTGTTCTTTAAATGTTTGGTAGAATTCACATGTGAATCCATCTGGCCCTGGGGATTTTTTCCTGGGGAGTTGATTAATAGCTTGTTCTATTTCTTTTTCTGAAATGGGACTATTTAAGCAATTTATCTCCTCCTCTGTTAATCTAGGGAGCCTATATTTTTGGAGGAAGTCATCCATTTCACTTAAGTTATCAAATTTATTGGCATAAAGTTGGGCAAAGTAACTCCTTATTATTTCTCTAATTTCCTCTTCATTGGTGGAAAGATCCCCCTTTTCATTTGTAAGACTATCAATTTGAGTTTCCTCTTTCTTTTTTTTGATCAAATTTACCAAAGGTTTATCTATTTTATTGGCTTTTTCATAAAACCAACTCTTGGTTTTATTTATTAATTCAATAGTTTTTTTACTTTCAATTTTATTGATTTCTCCTTTTAATTTTTGTATTTCGAGTTTAATTTTTGGTTGGGGGTTTACAATTTGGTCTTTTTCTAGCCTTTTAAGTTGTAAGCCCAATTCGTTAATCTTCTCTTTCTCAATTTTCTTCAAATAAGCCTCTAAAGATATAAAATTTCCCCTTATTACTGCTTTAGCTGCATCCCAAAGATTTTGATATGATGTCTCATCATTATCATTATCTTGGGTGAAATTATTAATTGTTTCTATAATTTGCTCTTTCACCCAGTCATTCTTTAAGATGAGATTATTCAGTTTCCAATTACTTTTTGGTCTATTTACCCCTAACTTTTTACTGAATGTAGCTTTTATTGCATTGTGATCTGAGAAGAAGGCATTTATTATTTCTGCCTTCCTACATTTAATTTTGAGATCTTTATGTCCTAGTATATGGTCAATTTTTGTATAGGATCCATGAACTGCTGAGAAGAAAGTATATTCCTTCCTATTGTCATTCAGTTTTCTCCAAAGGTCTATCATACCTAGTTTTTCTAATGTTCTATTTACTTTTTTAATTTCTTTCTTGTTTGTTTTGTGGTTTGATTTGTCTAAATCTGAGAGTGCAAGGTTGAGATCTCCCACTATTATAGTTTTACTGTCTATTTCTTCTTGCAGTTCTCCTAACTTTTCCTTTAGAAAGTTAGATGCTATACCACTTGGTGCATATATGTTTAGTATTGATATGGCTTCATTATTTATGCTACCTTTCAGCAGGATATAGTTTCCTTCCTTATCTTTTTTAACAAGATCTACTTCTGCTTTTGCTTGATCTGAGATAAGGATAGCTACCCCTGCTTTTTTGGCTTTACCTGAAGCATAATAGGCTCTGTTCCAACCTTTTACCTTTACTCTGTATGTATCTCCCTGCTTTAAGTGTGTTTCCTGTAGGCAACATATTGTAGGGTTCTGCTTTTTGATCCAATCTACTATCCGTCTCCGTTTGATGGGATCGTTCATCCCATTTACATTTACAGTTAAAATTACTAATTCTGTATTTCCTGCCATCGTATTATCCCCAGCTTATGCTTTTTTCCCTTGACCCCCCTGATCCCCCTCCCCGATATTTAATTTACAGACCCCCCTTGTGCCGCGCAACCCTCCCTCTTTTTTTTTTGGATCCCTCCCCCCTCCCTCCAAGTCCCTTCACTTATTCTCCTTTTCCTTTTCCCTTTTCCTCTCCCCCCTTTTAATGAGGTGAGAGAAAATTCTCTGAAAAACAAATATGTTAATTATTTACTCTTTGAGCCTCTTCTGATGAGAGTAAGATTCACACAATGATTCTCCCCCTCACTAAGTTCCCTCAGATATGGTGTATTTTCTATGTCTCTTCCTGGGATGTAGTTTCCCTCTTTTTATCACTCCTTCCCCTTTTTCTGAACCGACCTCCTTCCCTTTACTACACCCCCCTTTTTTTCTTTTATATCAGTAAAATCAAATTATCCTTGAGTATTTTTTATATACCCACAACAGAGTTACAGTTCTCAAGGGTTCTGTGTACCTTTTTCTGTTTCTCTTCAGTCTTGTGGATGTAGATCAAATTTTTTGTTTAAGTCTGGTTTTTTTCTTAGAAACATATAGAATTCCTCTGTTTCATTGAATGACCATCTTCTTCCATGGAAAAAGATGCTAAACTTAGCTGGGTAGTTCATTCTTGGTTGCAGTCCTTGATCTTTTGCCTTTCGGAATATCAGGTTCCAGGCCCTTCTATCTTTTAATGTGGAGGCAGCCAGATCTTGGGTGACCCTTATTGTGGCACCTTGGTATTTAAATTGTTTTTTTCTAGCTGCTTGCAGGATTTTCTCCTTTGTGTGGTAATTCTGCAGCTTAGCCACAATATTCCGTGGTGTTCTTTTTTTAGGGTCTATTTCAGAAGGAGTTCGATGAATTCTTTCCACATCTACTTTCCCTTCTGTTTCTATTATCTCTGGACAGTTCTCTTTGATAATTTCCTGTAAAATAGAATCTAGGCTCTTTTTTTGGTCATAGTTTTCGGGAAGTCCAATAATCCGCAGATTATCTCTCCTAGATCTATTTTCCAGGTCTATAGATTTTCCCAGTAAGTATTTGACGTTGTTCTCCAGCTTCTCATTTTTTTTGTTTTGTTTGACTGATTCTTGGGTTCTCTGTGAATCATTCATTTCTATTTGTTCCATCCTGACTTTTAAGGAGTTATTTTCTTCTTTCACAGTTTTTAGTTCTTTTTGTAAATGCCCAATTTCGTTTTTAAATGAGTTATTTTGCTCTATTGAATTTTTTTCCATTTCCCTAATTTTTTTTTTGAGAATTATTTTCTTTTTCCAATTCAGAAATTCTATTTTCTTGAGACTTTTTTATCTTTTCCAATTCAGAAATCCTACTTTCCTGTGTTTTTTTAACCTTTTCTAATTCACTAATTTTGTTTCCCTGCATCTCCTGTGAATTCTTTATTTTTTCCAACTCCAATTTCAGGACATTGTTATTCTCTATCATAACTTCTCTTTCCTTTCCCCATTTTTCTTCGATCTCCCTCAATTTTTTAAGAGCTTCTTCTAGGAGAGAGTTATGTGATGGGGGGCAGGAATCGTTCCCCTTTAGGTTGTTATCTTCTGAATCTTTGCTGTTAACTTCCTCGGGGTTGGATACCCGCTCTTTCTCTGTATAGAAGGAATCTATAGTTTTTCTAGCTTTTTTGCTCATACTTAAAAAAATCTTTTGGGGTCTGTCTCTGGGGTAGGAAATTATTTACTTCTTTACCAGCTTCCTCCCAGACCGGATGGATGCAGCGGCCCCTGCGCCCGAGCTAAGATAGAGCTCTGGGAGAGAGTTCCCCACCCCCTCCCTGGAAGTGCCCCAGAGGTGATTAGCACTGCTGTGCTTCGAGGGCGTAGAATAGTGAAGACAGCAGGAAGCCCAGGCTATGTGTCCGGGTGGGGAGTGGATGTCTGCAGCAGGTGACGTGAGAAGTCCCTGTGCTCAAACTGGAAGTGTCTGCCAGAATCCGCGGTCCCTAGTTCAAAGGTTCCGCTTCTCTGGGACTTCCTGGAGCTGAGTTCCACTCCCTCCAGCTAAGCTAGGCAGTGTGTGTTGCCTTGGGCCGTATCCACCCACTTGTCAGTCTCTTAACTATTCTCAGGAGGGAGCTGAGGCCACACCCCCTGGTGCCGATTCTCTGCTGAGTCACCCCCAGGGGGTGGGGGGGGGAATCTAATCTGAGTTTTAAAATATTTTGGCTTTCTCTTCTGAACTGCTAAATAATTAGCAGAGAAGAGCTAACAGCCTGTGCCAGATTCCTTTACCTCAGTGGCTTCTCTGATCCCAGAGCCCCTCCCAGCGCAATGGGCGCAGTGTGCCCCTACCCCACCGTCTGTGCTGGTCTTTCTTATTCCTCCCCTGAGAACTGACCTTTCCTGTTGAAACTCCAGATTCTCTTCAGCTGGTAAGTCGTGCTTCCAGTCCTTGTGGTATCTATCAGTCCTGAGCTAATTTTGAGACTTAATTTATCTAATTGGTTGTGAGGGAGTGAGGACATTCACTGAGTCGTGTGTTTCTTCTCCGCCATCTTGGCTCCGCCCCCCCTGCTCAAAATGTTTTACTGATAAAAATCACAAGGACTTAAACTAGGGTGGTGACCATGAGAATAGAGAGAAGTGATTATCAATGAATAATGAAAATTTAGCTTAATTACTGGCTCTCTATCAAAAAAGAGTCAGCTTTGGTTTTGTTTTGTTTTTTTATTGGCCATGGAAAAGATACATGATTATATTTCATATTATATATAATTATATTTTATGAATGAAGTCATTTTCTCCCTAAGAAGTATAGCATAATGATAAAATAGCCTTTATATTATATGAAATTAAATGGAAAGAAGTCATTGTCCAATGTATTTGAGCATTATTGGATAACCAGACCTAGTTGTTCATGTGAACCAGTCAATCAGCAGGTGCTAAATGAGATCACCACCTGAGTGCCTGGTTGCCAACTTTATTATGTAGACCGATTGCAATGTTTAGTGAGGGAGAGTAACAAATCAAGTAACACAAAGGTGAAGAACTCAGGTACTTGAAAGGATGGTACTACCCTCAATAGTAATAAAGAAGTTTGAAAAAGAGAAGTGTTTGGGGGGAAGACAGTACAACCATAAGTCATATGTGCTAACTTATCTTACCATTCACTTTTTCTTACAAAAAAAAAGAAGAAAGAAAAACATGTGAAGACTGTACCAAATACTACTCCAAGTCTGTTGTAGCCACGAGGTCAAGAGAGGCAGATGTGGGAATGGTAGGGGGACAGGGGCTGTTTTGGTTTGCCACAGAGGCTTTGAGGGTCTCAATGGGAGTGGATTGTGATCCCAGGGGGTCCTAGAAGATTGAGGATTGAGAGGGGTGGAGAGTAGTTAAAAGAATGACATCGTTTTTTGTTGTTGGAGACAAAGCCACAGTTGGTTAGTGGGTAATGAACAATGATATGACCCATCTTCTCATGCTCCTATTGGTTGTCCACTCACTCTTGGAAGGAGTCAATCATTGTATCTTTCAAGATTACTCTATAGACTCCACTTTGGAAACCACTGCCTTAGGAGACAGTTTTTGTGAGTGATGGTGAAGAGAGTAAAAGTATCACCTGATGACCAATATCCAGGTGATGAGTCTCTAGGATCTTATCTGGGAGGGGCATACAGTCCTTTGTGGTCTTATCAGAGCAAGAACTCTATGAACTCAGGTCTTCTTCCACACCATAGGAAGTCACCAAGGAAAGATTTTAGTGAAGAAAACCCAAGGCACTACCCAAAGTGAAGTACAGGTATGTGGAGGAGGGGCAATTCACTCTAAGTCTAGCTGGAGTGAGCCCACTGATCTGAAGGGCTGCAGACTCTGCCTGAGATGGTAGTGACTGGATGACCCTTGATCAGTTACCTGAGCTCTTTTAGCCTCAATTTTCTCATTTGTAAAATGGAAAAAATAATGGTACCTGTCTTTTAGAATTATTATGCCGATCAAATGAAATAACAAATGGAAAGTGATTTTTAAAAAGCACTATATAGATTTTAGCTATTATTATGGTATGGTATGGTATATAGGGAACTCCCAGAGACCTCTACTATAAATATCCACTGTTGGATTTGACACCATGTCATTTCATCATGTCATTCCCTTGTTCAGAAATCTTTTATAGCTCCCCATTACCTATGACTTCAGAATAACATCAGTCTAGATGTCTCTGTCTGACTTTTAAGGATTCTTTTAGTTTGCTTCTTGTCCACCTCTCCAACCAACTGCAAAAGAGAAAGAGTGAGAAAGAGAGAAAGAGTGAGAGACAGACAGAAAAAGAGAGAGAAAAAAAGAAAGAAAAGAAAGGAAGGAAGGAAAAAGGAATGAAGGAAGGAAGAGATAGAGAGAAACACACAAAGAGAAAGAGACAGAGAGAGGGGGGGATAGAGGGAGAGAAAAAGAGGGAGAGAGGGAGTGTGGGAGAGAGGGATTGGGAGAGAGGGAGAGGGAGAGAGAGACAGAGAGAGAGATACAGAGAGAGAGATAGAGAGACAGAGACAGAGACAGAGAGAGAGAGAAACAGAGAGAGAGAGAAAGAGAGAGAGAAACAGAGAGAGAGAGACAGAGAGAGAGAGAGAAAGAGAGAGAGACAGAGAGAGAGAGAGAGAGACAGAGAGAGAGAGAGAGACAGAGACAGAGACAGAGACAGAGAGACAGAGAGAGAGAGAAAGAGAGTTTGAGGCAACAAGCTGACATAAGATAAATAACAATGTGTATGTCTGTTGATTTCTATTGGATTTAGCCAACACTCCAAGATCTGAGGCATTTGGAGGATAGGGGAAGAGATGGGGATAGGGAATGATTAAGATTATCAAGGTGATGGAATAATGAAACAGTCCCACAGTCAAGGGCTATATCCCACATCTAAGAAAGACTCTGAAGATGGCAGACTTTATTTGATTAGATGCTGTGCTTAAGGAGACACAACCGACGGCTTCATCACTTGAAGAATAGGGCTCATTCTAGTCTAGAGGTAGTCTCTTTCACTTGCAAAAATGTAAAGAGAAAAATTTCAAACAGGGAGCCCCAATGGCATTCTAGAACTATTTGGGGGTTTGTGGTAGAAGGGAAACATCTCTCAACACATGTCTCAGAGATGTAGTTCTCCTGAATGAGCATCAGACTCTTTCAACCACTGATGATGAATTAGGTGGCTGTCATTTTCTCTGGATCTGGGACCCATGCCAGACTTTTTAAATGATGTTTGATTCCTGAATCCCAATGGTTTGTTCATAAAATCATAGATTAGGGAAGGAAGGGGCATTGATCATGTAGCCCAATTCCCTCTTTTTGTATATTAAAAAACTCTGCGATCCCAAGAGATAAAATAACATATGGAATCATGGCATCTTACATTTAGAGCAGTTAAGAATCTAAGATGCTCTGAACTATCCCCTCCCTCATTGGCATATGAGGAGCTCGAGTTCAGAGAGACTTGCCAAAGTGACACAAACAGGAAGCAGCAGAGCTGAGTTTTCATCTTGGGCCTGGGACTCCACATTCAATGCTCTTTCAACGGTACTTTTCTCTCTCAAGACTCCACTTATGAGAGGCTATGGCTTAGTGGAAAGAGCCTTGAAGGAGTTAGGAGATGTTCCTTATTAACCATGTGAAATAACTTAATACTAGCTGTTGAGTAAAAATAAGAATAGATTTGATTAATATAGGGAACTCCCAGATAAGGGAAATCCCTGTACTAGTGAAGGTGGCTGGGGCAGCTAAGTAGCATCATACTGGATAGAATGCTGGGCCTGAAGTCAGGAAGGCCCATCTTCTGATTTCAAATCTGTCTTCAGACACTACTACCTATGTGACCCTGGGCAAATTTCTGAACCCTGTTTGCCTCAGTTTCCTTATCTGTAAAATTAGCTGGAGAAGGAAAAGGAAAACCATTTCTCTATCTTTGCCAAGAAAATTCCAACAGGGGTCACAAAGAATAGGACACAGCTGAAAGTGACTGAATAACAACGGTAATTAGGGTTGCAATAACTTAAAGTGTTAGGAAAGTGAAGAGACTCTGGGAAGCATTTTATCTCAGTTTCCTCAACTGTAAAATAGGGATAATAATATTTATACAACTACTCAGGAAAAGTCAGGGGTTTTGTGAGGAAAGTAGAATTGTACAAGTGCAAGCTACTGTAATTATTCTGCCATATTTGGACATGGCAGGGAGGGGGCGGTGAGTGGAGGGAAGTAGAAATCTGTCCCTTTAAGAAGTTTTTTCCAGTTCTTTACCAGATAACCTGAAGAAGGTAAATAGCAATCTATTCAGAGTATGATCCATTAGATCAGTTTCTAGATCTGAATGGACCCCAAGGCCATTCTGATCAATAGTTCCATTCTGATCTATGAGCTGTGAATAACAGAGATTAGGGATCTCAGAGATGATCCAAAGGGATGTTTTAACAGTTTTTGAGAGTGATGGTTTTGACTGTCCACAAGCACTAAGAAGAGAGTCGTAGGCTCTCAACTAGGGAAAAGGGAAGAGTCCGAAGGCTTGTAGAGAAGCCTAAAAGTAGGGCTGTGTCCTTGTACTCCAAGTGCCAAGACTGAGTTACACTCTCGACTTCCATCCCTGCCATTGTCTAACTGAGCCGAGATTCCCCAGCAAAGACAATTCTGTAAATAGAGACCAATTTCTCTAAGTCACGAATGCTGCTGGCATGCGTGAGAATGATCAAGGACAAAGGAGAAAAACGCCAGGAATCTGCTGAATTTCAGCTCTTTCTCCCCAACCAAAACACAACCTGTCTAGCTTGATGCTCAAAGGCAACACGGGATGTGCCTCCAGAAATCTGGAGCCTCCAGCTTCCACAGCCTGTCTGCTCTGGGAAGGAACTTGGCTTGGCAAGGCCTGGATTCCTCCCGAATAAAGCTGTGAAATGAGGATGGAAATTCTTAGACTCTCTTTTGTACTAATGAGGCCACGGCCAAATTGACAAGTTCATTTCCAGGCGGGCTAGTTAATGTTATTCTTTTCCAAGGACACAGGCTATCCACACACACACACACACACACACACACACACACACACACACACACACACACACGCCTTCCTCCAGAGGTCCAGCTGGCTGTTAATAAGTGCTATTTATTCATAAAGGAGACCATTCCAGAGAATATGGATCCAGACAAATCTATCACCAATCCTCAAATTTTCCCTAGTTATTTTAGTTTGAATCACATACACTAGTGATGGATCAACTAAGCATATGACTATGCATATATATGTCTGCATATATAAGTATGTTCATATGATGTTTTATATATAACATATACACATTATTTTGTAACTGCTCAATCATGTCTGACTCTGTGAGCCTATTTGAGGTTCTCTTGGCAAAGATACTGGAGTGGTTTCCCATTTTACTCTACGGCTCATTTTACAGATGATGAAACTAAGGCAAACAGAATTAAGGGATTTGCTGAGAATCACACAGATAGTTAATAACTGAGGTCAGATTTGAACTCAGGAAGATGAGTCTTACTGACTTTAGGCTCTATCCACTCTTCCATTTAACACACACTTACACACACACAATTTGCACATTTATTGTTATTATTATTATTATTATTATTATTTATTATTATTATTATTATTATTATTATTATTACAGGGTAAAATGACATTAGTTCTTTTAGATTCCACATAATACTGTTGGGCTAAATTAAATATTAAAATCTCTAGGTAGGTTTTATATTTAAAACCCATTTTAATTATAAGAATGTGCTAATACATGATGAACAGCCAGGATGCTGATTTATGTTTAACAATCAACTTTCTGGAAAAATCAAAGTAAACCCAACACACTTTTAAGTTTAATTCTATTCTTAACATTTTCTTCATTACTTTTGTAAGTCTAGAAACAAAATCAATAAAATAATAAATCAAGCCTCAATTTGTTGGATTTAGCATTTTCTAAGATGTAAATGCTCACATTGAAAATGTACAATTGGCTGTCAGATCTGGATCTGACACATTTTCGGCACAATATATATATATATATATATATATATATAAAATTAAGGTAATCAAATATGGCTAATAGAGAATGAAAATCCAAGATAAAAAGGGAGATTGAAATTTATTTCAATTCGATTACTTAGCTAATTAATATCTGTCACATATAAAGCATTGTACTTAACAAAGCAATAGTTTTTGCAGTCAAGAAATTTATATTCTTATTGGGGGTTGGGGATGAGCATTGAGATATAACTCATAACACACATAAGTAACAACACAATAACAAAGTTATTTCAGGAGGAAGGAAGTTCAGGAAAAACTTATGTTGCAGGTGGCATCTGCCATGCTTTGGGGAATGTAGGAATTCTATAAGGGAGAGATGAGAAAAACATATTTTATAGATATTTTGCAAAGGAAAATGCTGAATGTGGAAAATTGCTAAGAGTTCAGTTTAACTAGTGGAAGCCAGGTTGTGGAGACATTTGAATGTCTGACTGAGGAGTTTATGTTTTGTTTTAGAGGCAGTAGGAAACCATGGAAAATTTTTGTTAAGAATGGGCTAACATGTACAGAACTGTGTTTTGGTAAGAGAGAATCTAGTTGTCCTTGATAAGTTCCATTAACCAGCCTGAAGAGAATGGGAGAGGTACCACAACATTGGGGATGGTTAAATGTCTCTTTAATTTTCAAAAAAATAAAGGGGGCATCTGAGAATTACAACTCTGTGAGTTTAACTTTGATTTCTGACAAACTTTTAGAATACCTAATCAAAGGGCTATTTAGACATCTAGAAAAGGAAGCAGTGGTTACAAAAAACCAACATGTCTTCATTAGGAACATACCATGTCAGAATAACCTTTATTATTGATGAGGTAGTCAAATTTAAAAGTTAAGAACTCTGTAGATATAAGTGGAATCATCTAAATGTAAAGTCATGTTTCAGTTCAAGAAATTAACTTATCAAGTACAAGATGAGGAAGGCATACCTACTCCAATTCAGTTATTCTGAAAAAGATTTAGGGCTTCCACTGGACTGTGATCTTTATGTTGGTCAGTGGTATGAAAGCTCAAAATCCTAATGCAATCTTAGGCCACTGTTGATAGGAATAGTGTTCAGAACCAAGAGGGCAATAGTAGAAAGAAGGTAGTAGATAGAATTCTGGATTTGGATTTAGAAGACCTGGGTTCAAATTCTACTTCAAACTCTTACTAGATGTATGATCATGAGTTAATTTTTCTCAGCTTCAGTTTCTATATTTATTAAAATGGGGATAATTATAGTGGTATAAAATAAGTCAAACTTCACTTGAACTGGTAAGCTAGGATCCCAGAGCTCAGCTACCATTATAAGACCTCTGGGTTAAAAGGCAACTTAGGAGGAATAGATGGTACCTTTCCACCAACATGATTACCCCAATGACTACATGCTGATATCAACTCATTATCCAGATGATCATCTTTTAGAAATGGGTTAGTAGAGTAGCATAAATTGGCATAAAATATTCCCTTAAAAGTCTATGATATGTTTAACATGAATGGGGCTGCCTGACATCTAGGGGAGAAGGTGGAAGGAAGGAGGGGAAAAGTTGGAACAGAAGTTTTTGTAAGGATCAATGTTGAAAAATTACCCATGCATATATTTTGTCAATAAAAAGCTATAATAATAATAAAAAAAGATTGTTTGAAAAAAATAAATTTGATGACTCAGTTCTCAAAAAAAATAGTCTATGATAAACTCTCCGAGTAATATATACAAAGTTCAGAGGAAAGTGGGATCAAGTTTTTAAAAATGTGACAAAAAAATAACTCACAGCTTCTGGAAGTGCTTTTGCTGGAGCCCTCAGGATGCTTCCTTACACATGGCGCCATTTTTTATTTTTTTTTTACTGGGTTCTTTGTAGAATCTTTAATTTGCCTTTCCTCACTGAGTCTAGTCTGTCCTGGCTTCCTGATATAGACACTATCCTAAGGACACTGGATCCTCCTAAGTTCACAAAGTCTTCCTCCAGCCAAGGAGTAGAGGGAAGGCCTTAGGGCATAGCATTCTCCTCCTTCCCACATGGTTACTCATCAAGGATAAGGCTTTTTCTTCTTTCCCCTGCTATTCACTTGATTCTCCAATTCCAAAACAACTTCCTGGTTTATATAAAGTCCACAGGACAGGACTAATTCCCTCAGTAAAATACATAGGCCAGAGCTAATTCCCTCAGCCAATCCAAACAGACTTCCTGTCACACATAACTGAAATACTTTGATGAAAAAGATTCCCAGCCTGGTACACAACTAGTTCACACCTCTGACTGATTGGTTCAATTGCTGTGTTCTCAGTTGACAGAGGTGTCAGAGGATGATGTCTTATTGGTCACTGTAAGTGTGACTGAGTGATTTGATTGATTGACTCAATCAGGGCTCCACTATCCATGGCACAGAGCTGAGGTGAAAAAAGGGATTTGCAAACTTTAAAGTGCTTTGCACAGACCACATCTAATGAATTGTATTCAGTTCTAGGCATCCCACTTTGTCAAAAAAAATATTGACAAGCTGGAGAGAATAGCGCAGTACGGTATAGCAGCCTGTTCTCTCTGATCCATAAAAGGAAGAGGAAGCAAGCGTATTTAATATTTACTGTACTAAACACTTAACAGATATTATCTGTAGAGGTAGGTATTGTTATGATTTCCATTTTACATATGAAGAAGAAAACTAGGTTAACTACTTCATGCAGTTAAGTTAGTAAATCGTTGAGGTCAGCCTAGAACTCAGGATTTCCTTACTCTGGACCAAGCACTCTATCCACTAGGAACCAGGAGAGGACAAGACACAGAAAGGTCTTAAGATGATGCCATTTGAGGGTTGGTTGTAAGAAATGGAGAGGATTCCAGGAACCTGGAGAAGGGAACATTTTGAGTATGGTCTGTTGTATAGAAATGAGATTATACCTGTCCTGCTAAACCTCAGAGGACACAAGTAGGAACAGCATATAGAAAATCCAGAGAGGCAAATCCGGGTTTATTATGAGGGTGAAGAAGTGTCTAAAGAATAATCTGAAAGTGGAAGAAGCTAACTCAAGAGGAAATGGAGTCTTCCCAGTATTAGAGATCTTTACAAGAAGACTGGACAATCATTGTCCCTAGTATTAGAGAAATGGTCTTATTCAAGTTCATATTATATTAGATGGTCTCTGAGATGCTATCCAACTCTGAGTTTCTGCAAGTATTTGACCTGCCCCAAATCACACAGATGCAAAGTGACAGAGCACAGGTCCATTGATCCTGGGTCTACAGCTTCCTCCACAGCTCCATGAGGTCATGATGTACACTAGGATTTACTGATACTTCCTTTGTGGGACAAAATTCAGAATAAGAGAGGTCTGTCGTAGGTCCTAAACAACCATCCATCAATGAGTACCAAAAGAACTTCATTTCAGCATTTCTGTTTCCTATAGTCTTTTGGCAGAAATCCCAAAGATAGCATGATAGGGAATGCTATTGTAATCAGTTAAGAGCTAATAACATTTATAGAAGGGAATCCCTTGTTCAGCATCTATCTCCTCTTGAAACTATTCACTTTTAACCTATATTCACCCCTTCAAAGAATTGCAAAATCTCAAAATGGAAAAAAAAAAAACCTTAGAGACCAGATCTAGGAGTCAACAAATTGTGGCCCAAGGGCCAACTCCAGTCAGCTGCCTGTTTTTTTTTGTTTGTTTGTTTGGTTGTTTGGTTGGTTGGTTTGGTTTTTTGTACATAAAGGAACTAAGAATGATTTTTTTTTTACATTTTTAAATACAATAAAGCTTTATTTTAAAATTTAAAAAAATTCTTAATTTTCAGGCAGGACAAAAACAGGAGCCAGAAGATTTGGTTGACCCCTGATCTAACTCAATCTGTCTATGAGTAAGAATGCCTTCTACAACATCCCTAAAAAGTGGTTGATGTTGTACATGGCAACAGCAAGATTATAAGATGATCAATTCTAAAAAATGTGACTCTTTTCAACAATGAGAGGATTCAGGCCAGTTCCAATGATCTTGTGATGAAGAGAGCCATCTATACCCAAAGAGAGGGCTAGGGGAATGAATGTGGATCACAACATAACGATTTCCACTCTTTCTGTTGGTGTTTGCATTTTGTTTTCTTTCTCATTTTTTTCCCTTTTTGATCTGATTTTTCTTGTGCAGCAAGATGATTGTATAAATATTCATGCATATATTGGATTTAATGTGTATTTTAACATGTTTAACATATATTGGATTAATTGCATCTAGGGGAGAAGATAGGAAGAAGGGGGGAAATTTGGAACACAAGATTTTGCAAGGGTCAATGTTGAAAAATCAGCCATGCCCAATAAGACTTCGAGAATCAAGCACAGTTTCTCTTACTGACTAATCTTCATTTGCTTAAAGACAGCAATCACATCTCCTTTGAGTCTTTTTTGTCCCATGGTAAACATTCCCAGTTCCTTCAAGCAATCTTCACTTGGCATGATTTCCCACTCTTTAGCCACCGTGGTCTTCCTCTTCTGACTAAATGGTAGCTCATACATCAGTCAAATACCCTTCCCACCAGTTCTACACTGGACACACTACCATAAGAGCATTGCTGGCTCAACTCAGAAAACTGAGGATGATGTGTAGGACTCAGAAAAGCCCCAAAGAAAATAGAATAAGTAGAGCACAAGACCTATGAATTGAGGTTAAGACAACTGAGATTCTTTGGACCAGACAAGATGGACATCATAAATGTAAAGGGTTACCTCATAAATAAAGAGATGGATGAATCAATGATCCTCTAATTATTTTTGGTTGTGGAATAGTATTCTCTGCCATGAGAGATTGAAGGGCACTGAAAACTCTAGTTGGCAATATTAGAGACTAGTTAGGAGAATGGTACTTGAGCACCTTGATTCCTTTCATAAATCAACCTCTTGCTTGAATTCATTGTGAGTTTAAGTTCTAGTTTATTTCAAGGTGAGAGAATTTTTTGCGTAGGCAAATTTTGTTTATTTGTGAACGCTATGTATAATTTATTCATTTATAGGGGATAGACATAAAGACTGGATTTCAACTGGATAGGGAGTTTCCAGGTGAGGAAATGTCCTCCATCAATACAAGTCAGCATCTATTGTGCATTGTGCCTCCCTGAACTGGCAGGTTGGATTCCCAGAGCTCAGTTAATATTACATCCCCTTTAGGTTATAGGAGTGCCCCTAAAAAGTTGGCAGTGTCTTTCTAATGCATTGGTTCATAAGTTCCCACCATGTTTACCAAGGACACAGCCAATATGTGTCAAATGTAGGGCTTGAACTTGGGTCTTCCTGACTTACAAATTTATTTTTATCCAAAATTTTACAGCACTCCCTTTGAGAATTGCTTTGAAAACTCGAGATTGTCTCCAAGGTTCCTTTCAGGACTAAGATTCTAAGGGAGTTCTTAATCTGAGATCCATAGACTCCTCTCCTCTTATCCCCCAAGGATAGCTTTGAGGATATCCATAAACCTGAATAGAAAACATTAATTATAGCTTTCTTCCAACATAATTGATTTCCTTTATAATCCTATGTATTTGATTTTATGCATTTAAAAGTATTATTCTGAGAAAGGTCTCATAGACTTCACAAGGCTTCTAAAGGTATCCATGACACAAAGAAGGTGAAGAACTCTTAAGCTTTGGTGATAAATGGAAGAATTGTGCTTAACTTGTAGTATGAGAGCTTTAAATTAGATAAAAGGCAATCTCAGAGATACATCAACCCTCTTCTAAGATACCTCTTCTATCCTTTGGACAAGACAAAATGAGAACAAAGAGGCTAACTCAGATGTTTCCTTCACACAGATCAGAAAAAGACCAGGGACATATTTCAAATGAGCAATGGCAAGAAAAAAGGTAAGCAGTAAGGTAACCCAGCTGATGGGGATGGGAGTATAGGGGGACTGTCAAGGGTTGACCCAAAATTCAAGTTCTTCAATCTGAAAGGAAGGCTGGGAACAAGGTAGATGTAAATTGCTTCTTCCCTGAGTAAATACACCTTCCCAGGCACTTTCTAGCCTGAGGCTCAGCACATCAGAGGTGTCTACTTCCCAGGAGACCCCCTTGGGCAGAATTTCCTGACAAGGGAAGCTGTTAACACTTTCTAATAGATTACCAACGAAGTTGTGGAATGTTTTTCTCCCAGTGAAAACAGATTCTCACTTTTCTTCAGGGCTGGGCAACCGAGAGTCTTTCTCAGAGCCAAATAGATGCAATTCTAGAGTCACTTTTCATCTTAGAATTCTAGAAAGATATATCAAAGCCAAGAGTTGTCTGGAACTATTGACAAAGAGAGAATTTCTCACAATCCAGTTATTTGCAAGCTAGCAAGCTTCTTTAGAGCACAAAGAAGAGCAAGGACAAGAGCCCTTGGGATTGCCTAGCACATAGTAGGTGTTTAAAATGCTTATTGAATTCAATTGATTATTTCTAGATCATCAAATAGAATAGGTGTTCTTAACATTTTTCAGTCATAAGTCCCTAGTGAAGAATATGGAACCCTTTTCATAATATTTTTAAACAGATGATGAAAATAAACATGTAACTTTTTCCTCATACAAGTTCACCGACCTTTATATTCTCTCTGTTGAAATTCCTCCAAAAGAACTTTGTCTCTGGAGTCATCCAGGAGAATTTAATTTAAAATAAGAGATTCTGGAATCAGATCTCATCTCTGTTGCTGGGCAACTTTGGGCAAGTCACTTAGCCTGAATTTTGTTACCTGTAAGAAGAGGGATTTAACAAAGAGGACACCAATAAGAAGAAAGTCCCCATCCACAACAATATATTTATAGCAGTACATCTTGTGCTAGCCAAAAATTAGAAACAAAGGGAATGGCTAAATAAATTGCAGTAAATGATGGAATGGAATATTACTGTGCTGCAAGAAATGATAAATTTGGTAAACCACAGAGAAGCATGGATAGAGCTATACGAACTGATTCAGAGTGAAGTAAGTAGAGCCAAGAAAGCAATATATGCAATGAGTACAACATGGATGAAAAAAAAACCCAATCAAATGTGAAACGTAAAAAAAAGCATGATTTGAATGAGTAAATATACATTTCCTATCCCTTTTCAAAAGTGAGAGATCTACAAGTATTGTCTATTGCACGTTTTCATAATTTTTCTAGGTATTGATATTATGTTGGTTTTTTTCCTTTTTTGTCTTTAAAAACATTATTTTGTTCTCTGGGAGGGGGATAGAAAAGGATATTGGAGGTAATCATGATGATAAAAAACAGACAAAAGACATCAATAAAAATGCATTTTAAATAAGAGGGACTGCACTAGGTCATCTCTAAAAGATCCCTTGCAGTTCTCAATCTAGAGTCCCATGAGTCAGGGATCCTGAAGCTTACTCTTTTCATCCCTAAGATCTTATTGTAAAAAGAGAGATGGTCCATTCTGTGGTTTCATCAGAGAAGAGTTCCAGGGCACTGGACTAAGAGGCCCCCACCAAGCCATTCCATTTGTTTGGCAGTTATATGAATGCAATAAATGTTACTACCTCCACATCTCTGGAGGGACAAAACCAGATTGTCAGCAATGGACTGTTATGTCCTAATTAGAACCTCTGTGGGATTAGAAAGTTCCCTTGGCCTAATTGGAACTGACTCCAAGGGGAGGAAAGAGTACAAATTTGTTTTAAGCCCCGAGCAATTATATCCACCCTTATAGTGGCCCTGACACTAAGAGGATTTATATTGGATTATATCTAATATTAACATGATCTAATGCTGTACAAACATCACAGCTCTGAGTTGTGCTTGATTCTACTAGACAGATTTCTCTGCCTTCAAAGTCAAGCAGGATTTTGAAGAGAAGAAATAGATGGCTCCATTTGGAGACCAGAGAAAATTGTTGATGAGGGTTTGACATTGAAAAGAGTAAACAAATTGGAAGAGAGCAAAATTATAGCCAGAACTCAGTATTTAAGTTACAGAACCCAAAGCACTGAGGGTCCCTATTGGAAGAGATTTCACTATGTCAATGGATCTGTGATCTCATCAATAAGAACATTTGATCCAACAGCACTCCTTGTGACTCCTCTATGTCTTTTCATTCATGAACTTATTTTCTGTTCTCCCATAAATCCTCTATAGGAAGTGGGAACCTCTCAGTATAGTGTTAATATAGTCTGTATTTACTAGGACAGCGCACAGGTTATTTATGTATTGTGTCTCATGCCCATGGTCAGAGCATGCCATTGTAGGTCCGCCACTTCTGTCCATATCTTCTGTTATATTTTATGCTGCTTCTTATACATGGCATCATTGCTAATCATTCAGTCTCTCTGAGATTCTGTTTTCTTGTCTATAAAATGGCACTAGTAATAAAAACCTCATAGGGTTGTCGTATGGAGAAAATGAGATCATGTATGCAAATTTTAAGAAGCATTATATAAATATCAATTCTTGCTAATTAAGGCAACCAACCTTTCAACACCACCATTTTGTCTGCAAAAGGCTCTTTTTGTATTTTGTTACAACATTGGAGGGATCTGACATTACTTTTAAAAATGGGACCATCAGGGAAAGATGGCCCTCGAAGGTGAACGGTTCTCTCCTAATTTGTAATTTTTTTAAAAGTCAGAGACTGCTCTATAGGGAAATACTGCTGCCCTACCACTGAATTACATCCCAGCCAAGGCAGTATAGCATACATTTTCTCAGTTTAACACACCAGTGGTTACGTTGTACCTCATAGCTCAGAATCAATAAAGTCAAGGCAATTTCCTTAACATGCTATCAATAAGAGATTATGGGAGGGGGAAGGGTGCCCCTTAGTAGCTAATGCTTTACTAAAGTTCAAATGAGGCAATATATAGTAAAATAAATTCAATCTCTATTTCCACTCCTTGCAATTTTAGCAGAGGGTAAATGAAATGGAACTGTGTTGATTCTAACCAGTCCAATATATCTTCACTTCCTAATAACCAAGGTCATTTTTACCTTCATGGGAAGGGAAGCAAAATATAAAATACTCACCCAGACTGAACAGAAAATGCATTTGCAGAATTTTTTTTTGAACGCCAGGTAGATGACTGATATATTATGTAATTCATTTCACAGTACAGCTGAATGTTTTTTATAGATAGTGTTTAACCTTGCCAATTCTGCTCTTAGATAATCCCCCTTCTGAGGATAACATCGTATATTTAACATAAAAGAAAAAAATTGGGAGGGGGAGATGTTAGAGGAATGAACATGAATCTGTCAGGTATAACAAACAGCTAGGGCAGCGCTTACCCAAAAGGACCCTCTGGACATCTTTGATTAGTTAATAATCACTTCAATATTCATCACAAATTGTGATAACTACCTGAGCATCATTGGTCTGTTTGGAAGTCTTCATTGTAGATAACAAAGTACTTGGTTATTTGAAAGAAAAACAACAAACCAAGCAGACCTGCTGAATTAGGGATAGCTGAAAGAACTTTTCCTTCATTTCTCTCTTTTTTATTTTTAGTGTCTGACTAGTTCCTAACTAGTACAAGTTAAATAAAAATCATTAGTATCCCGCAAGTGGGACTCTAGCCCATCACACTCCCCTTTATTGTGAGTCCTGAGTCAAATGCCACAGTCCTTAAGTAATAGAGGGTTCAATTGTGTCCTTCAGTTTCTACTCCAAGATCTCATGACATCATAGAATCACAGAGTTTTAGAAGTCAATGTGATGGCAGAAACTAGGCATGGACCCACATTTAACACCACATACTAAGATAAGATCAAAATGGGTTCCAAGATTTAGGCATAAAGAATGAGATCATAAATAAATTAGAGGAACATAAGATAGTTTACCTCTCAGACTTGTGGAGGAGGAAGTAATTTGTGACCAAAGAAGAGCTAGAGATCATTATTGATCACAAAATAGAAAATTTTGATTACATCAAATTAAAAAGTTTTTGCACAAACAAAACTAATGCAAACAAGATTAGAAGGGAAGTAACAAATTGGGAAAATATTTTTACAGTTAAGGGTCCTGATAAAGGCTCATCTCCAAAATATACAGAGAATTGACTTTAATTTATAAGAAATCAAGCCATTCTCCAATTGATATATGGTCAAAGGATATGAACAGACAATTTTCAGATGATGAAATTGAAACTATATCCACTCATATGAAAGAGTGTTCCAAATCACTACTGATCAGAGAAATACAAATTAAGACAACTCTGAGATACCACTACACACCTGTCAGACTGGCTAAGATGACAGGAACAAATAATGATGAATGTTGGAGGGGATGTGGGAAAACTGGGACACTGATGCATTGTGGTGGAGTTGTGAAAGAATCCAACCATTCTGGAGAGCAATCTGGAATTATGCCCAAAAAGTTATCAAAATGTGCATACCCTTTGACCCAGCCATACTACTACTGGTCTTATATCCCAAAGAAATACTAAAGATTGGAAAGGGACCTGTATGTGCCAAAATGTTGGTGGCAGCTTTTTTTGTAGTGGCTAGAAACTGGGAAATGATTCAATGCCCATCAATTGGAGAATGGTTGGGTAAATTATGGTATATGAAGGTTATGGAATATTATTGTTCTGTAAGAAATGACCAGCAGGAGGAATACAGAGAGGCTTGGAGAGTCTTATATCAACTGATGCTGAGTGAAACGAGCAGAACTAGGAGATCATTATGCACTTCAACAATGATACTGTACGAGGATGTATTCTGATGGAAGTGGATATCTTCAACATAGAGAAGAGCTAATCCAATTCCAATTGATCAATGATGGACAGAATCAGCTACATCCAGAAAAGGAACACTGGGAAATGGGTGTAAACTGTGAGCATTTTTTGTTTTGTTTTGTTTTTCTTCCCAGATTATTTTTACCTTCTGAATACAATTCTTCCTTTGCAACAACAACAACAACAACATTCGGTTCTGCACATATATATTGTATCTAGAATATACTATAAGATATTTAATATGTATGGGAATGCCTGCCATCTAGGGGAGGGGGTGGAGGGAAGGAGGGGAAAAACTCGCAACAGAAGGGAGTACAAAAAAAATTACCTATGCATATGTACTGTCAAAAAATGTTATAATTATAAAATTAATAAAAAAATAATTCCCACTTTCAAAAAAAAAAAAAAGAAGAAGAAGAAGAAGAAGAAGAAGTCAATGTGATCTCAATGGCCATTTCCTCTGATCCATACCCAAAAAAGAATCCCACTATCAATAAATAATCTATTCAATTATTTTTTGAAGACATGAATGAAAGGGAATCCCACTACCTTTGAAAGAAGGGCATTCTGCTTTTGAATACTTTGATTATTAGGAAGTTCCTCCTGACATTAGACTGAAATTTGTCATGGTACCTCTCTCTTTAAGCCCACTTTGCTTTCCTCAAACCCTTTAGTCAGAAGGACCACCATTTTCTAGATTGACTGGATCACAAAAGCCCAGAATGCTACAGATAGAAGGGATCAGAGTGGTCATTTAGTCCAGTCTTATGTGAAAGGGAGTCCTTACTGTGGCCACCCACTAGATGAACATCTGGTAATTGCTTGATAACTCCAAATAGGGGATAGTGTATATTTATTATCATATACACATACAAATACATGTGTGTGTGTGTGTGTGTGTGTGTGTGTGTGTGTGTATGAGTGTGTACATCAGTCCTAATAGAAATTCCCTGGGAGTAAGAATTATTAACCATTAATTGGGGAATGGCTGAACAAACTGTGGTATATAAATGTAATAGAAAATACTATTGTGCAATGAGAAATGATGAACTGACAATTTTCAGAACAACCTGGAAAGACTTGTTTGAACTGATACAAAGAGAAACAAGCAGAAGAGGAAAAGATTGTACACACCATCAACAACATTGTCTGATGATCGACTATATATAACTAGCTCTTCTCAACAACATAATTATCCAAGACAAATGCGTACAAAAGATTCACAAAGGAAAATGCTATCCATGTCCAGATAAAGAACTGATGGTCTCTAAATGCAGGTCAAAGCATTTTTTTTTCACTAACCTTTTTTCTCATGATTTTTCCTTCAATTTGTTTCTTCTTTCATAACTGCGACTAATATGGAACTATGTTTTATATGACAGCACACATATAAATATATTAAGCTATGTATCTTCTTTGAAAGAGGGAGAAAGAAAAATTTGGAAATCAAAATCTTGTAAAAATTAATGCTAAAAATATTCTTGATGTGTAACTGGGAAAAAAATCAAATACTATTTAATAAAAAATAAGAGAATCAAATATAGTATCACATATATGTACACATATTTGTGTGTCATCCTTAATAGAAGTTCCTTGGGAGTAAGGATTATTTAATCTTTGTGTGTGTTTGTATACCTAATTCCTGACACATAGTAAGTACTTAATAAATGCTTGTTAACTGATTAAGTAATCCACCCCTCTATTTCACCATTGCATAATTTTGCTTTGGAAAGAAGTTAGGAGAATATTGGTTTTGGTGTCAGAACCCAGAGGTTCTGGGTTCTGATCCTACCCCTAGCACTTGTTATATATATGACATTGGGCAAATCTGAGTCCCACTTTCTTCATTTATAAATTGAAGAAGCTGAACTTGACAGCCTTTGAGGAACCTTATGGCTAAATTTATGATCTTCTGAACAGAAACTCTTCCAGAGACAATTAGAACTAGCTACAAATCTGCTGGGAACCAACTTCTGAGCAGATAGCAGTGACTTCAGAAGTTAATTTGAGAATCAAAAGGTAAAGATATTATTTTTTTTAATTATTGAATTATTTTTTAAATTATTTTTAAAAATTATTATTGAAAAGCATGTGAATGGAGCTAATCCCATATTTCTAATGTGACACTTTTGTCTAACCTTACCCCTAATGACCCAATGAATCCTGAACTTTGGATTGTTCACAAAACTTCCCCTGAAGTTAAAGCCAGTTATCACTGTTGCATACCTCCGGATTTCTGAGTTCTAGCAGGGACCAGATGTAGAAATATAGATAGGGCTGCTTACTTTAATGTTGCCCAGAAGCCTACTTTAACAGCCCAGCAGGTTTGGGGGGAAGTCTTTCATAGGTCTCCAAAGTTTGAAGTGCTTATCGGAGCTCAGCAGCCATACCCTTTGGTGGCTTGTCCAATATGCAACACCTCTCCCTCTGAGCAAAAGTCACCTCTGCGATGGAAAGAAGAGTCTTATGATTAGAGCTGCTAAGTAGAGAGCTGGGAGTGTCCCCAGCTGGGCACTCTGCCATTGCTGTCTCAACCCATTCCTTATGGCAGTAGTCCTTGTACATTTTCATTTTTCTATCGCTCCCATCTCATCTCATCTCATCTCATCTCATCTCATCTCATCTCATCTCATCTCATCTCATCTCATCTCATCTCATCTCATCTCATCTCATTGTCTTGCTTTTCTCTGTATTTCCAGTGATTAGTACAATGTTTGGCACATAGCAGGCACTTAAGAAATGATTGTTGATTGATTGTCTTGAAGCTTAAATAGCTGAGGAGTTGCCAATTTCCAGAGATGGAGGAAGATTCCATATTGAGTTTTTGGTGAAATTATAGACCCAATGACAACCCAGACTTTCTCATGTTTTACACCGTCTCTCAACCACTCTGCCCTCCACCAAATCAGAAAGTCTTAAATGTGGCTAGCTGTGTGATACTGGCTACATCACTTAATTGCTGCCTGATATAAATACAATATTATTGTATTCATAGATGTACATATACACATATGTGTGTTTGCGTGTACATTTTAAGAGTTAACCTGGTCTCTGAGTGTTTTGCCACCATTGGTAGGCCTTCCATCACACATTCTCTCCCAGGCACTAAGGGGAATATCCAGGAACAGAAGGCCAGAGCCTTTAAATGACACTTTCTACCAGCTGTGGGTAGAAAACCTCACTAACTATCTCAGCCCTGCTCTGACATATAGCAGCTGTGTAAAGTGAATGGGCTTTGCCCATTATCATTTCAAAGAATGCTTCCATCTGAAAAAAGCTAAAGGGAAATTGGGGCTCTCATTAGTTCCCCAGAAGATAAGGTGCTGAATTCATTTAGTTATTATTCTGGATAGAGCTAGAGTTATCTGCCAGACCTTGAATATCATGTGTATAATGAAGCACAAAAACAGATGGTCTCTGGAGAAGAAGTCCCATTTGAGCTTTCTCCTTTTTTTTTTTTTTTTTTCTATACCAGAATTCTTAATCCCATCCTAAAGTAGCTGCCATTGTTTCATTCCTCACATTTCTCTCCTTAGTTCCTTGCAGAATGGCTTCTCTAGTCTACCAAGGGCACACCGACCACCATGCCCCAAAGGCTTGCCTTAGTCTTTATGGACTTTCAGTAGGATTGACTTTGGGGGTTCTTATCAAAACTTTCTCCCCCCTACTTTGGCTTTAGGATCTTGCCCTCCTCTAGCATTCTGCTCTCTCCTTTCCTGTCTACCCTTCCTCGAAGACTTTCCTTTAGGCTTAGTCCTCTGATGCTCTTTCACATTTCCAGTGATTAATTCTGTGAGAGTTATTTTGGCTCTGTGAAAGGAAAGACTTCCTAACCTGTTTTCTTTTGGTTCATTCAGGGTAAGGAAATCTCAGTGAAAAAACTTCCTCCTAAATGATTGGTGCTTGGGGCTGGGAGCCATGTGGCCTGCCTGGAATCACAATGACAATATGTGTCAAAGGTAGCAGTTGAACCCAGATCTTTGGGATACAAGATCAGCCTTTGAACCATAACAAAAATGGAACAGGCGGCCACAGAAGGCGGTGGTTTCCACACCCATCACCTCCTTCCTCCTCTCGCCCAGACACTTAAGGCAAAAGCTAGGTGACTATTGCTGGTTATTCTATGATGGTTGGAGGGACAAGCCCCCTTTTTTGGTATAATTTGAGCTGCTTGGCTTAAAGGGTCCCTTCAAGCTGTGGCCATATCTGCAAACACTCATAGGTCATCTTTACTTGATGTTGCACTATTGCCTATCTAAGCAATCCAAGTTACAATCATAATCTCCCAGAGAGGCTCTCCTGCCAAATTCATCTTTCTAGCGATGACTCCACTACGTCCACAATAATTTGAAATCTTGAGTCGTGCTTTGTGTTTCCTTTTTTCTTCACTTCCCTATATCCAGTCTACTTCACATCCTTATAATTCCTCATTTAGTCCCCCCTTCTACTTTTATTGTTCCAATTGCTCATCCCTAACCAACCCCAGTGGTTGCTGTATGTTTGCCTCTTTGGGGATGGGCTGGCCTGTCATAGAACATAAACATGGAAGTGATCAAGGCTAAATAAATTCAGAGAATGAACCTTCTTGGGGCAGGACGGCATAGTCCAAGTCAGGACTTCTCAACCTTAGGTCTCTGAACTTCAAATAAAAATATTAATATCTGTATTTCAAGAGAGTTGGTTTTCTTAATAATCATATCTTTTCTTTTCTTTTCTTTTTTTTGCTTTCCTGAGGCTGGGGTTAAGTGACTTGCCCAGGGTCCCACAGCTAGGAAGTGTTAAGTGTCTGAGACCAGATTTGAACTCTGGTCCTCCTGAATTCAAGGCTGGTGCTCTATCCACTGCGCCACCTAGCTGCCCCATAATCCCATATTTTCTTTTATGTTTTCACATTTTATGTAAATATTTTATATACATGACATCTATACTTATATCTTTTATATACATAATATTTTTATAGTTTATATACATATTTTAATTTACATATTTATATTTTGTGCCCATGATTCTGAGAAAGGAACCACAGACTTTGCCCAAGGGATTCATAACACAGTAAGAGTTAGGAATACTTGGTCTAAGTTGTGAGTATGATCAAGGTATCGTTCATGGATAATCAAATCTAAAGGGATTAGCAGGAGGCTGAAGTCAGGAGACATGAAACAGTTGGCCACTGTTATCCAAAGCCAGGGGAGTTCCTCTAATGTCAGAAAGAACACACTATAGAGAAGAAATGATCTTGTATGTCCTGGACAGGGGTTTTCTAAAGCAATTTATGCTGTCCTTGTTCCCTTCTCCCTCTTAGAATGGACAAGTCCCATCCTTCCCTCTTCTTTTCTCTTCTCTTCTCTTCTCTTCTCTTCTCTTCTCTTCTCTTCTCTTCTCTTCTCTTCTCTTCTCTTCTCTTCTCTTCTCTTCTTCTCTTCTCTTCTCTTCTCTTCTCTTCTCTTCTTCTCTTCTCTCTCTCTCTCTCAAACTCCCTCATTTCTGTCTCTACACACACACACACACACACACACACACACACACACACACACACACACACACACACACTCACACACACAGAGGCCCAAAGTCTCCGGGCTGACCCAGGGCCCTCTCCCCCTGAAGGAGTTAGAGGCCTTCCCACAGGCCCATAAACCAGAGCGGGAAGGCCCGGGATGCTCGTCCGCGGCCCCCAGCGCCCGGCCCCAGCGCCGTTTGGCTCTTTCTCGCCCAGACTCCACTTCCTCACTGGCCGGGCTGGTGGCGGCCCCCGGGGAGAGGGAGGGCCCGGGTCCCACGGCCCTGTGGAGACGGGGACTCCGCTTCACGCCCGTGACTCGTTCCGCACCTCCAGGAGACAGGGCACGTCATCCACATTCTCCTTGCTGTCACTTTTATGGTGTCTAAAAACAAATAATCGTCATTTGAAGAAACCCCCCTTGGACAGAACAAGTAACCGCAACCCAGCGACGCCGGGCTCCTTCCTCCCCGAGGGCGCTGTGGGGAGGCGAAGCCGCTGCCCCAGCACCTCCATCAGCCCTTGGGGCGCGTCTAAAGCGGCGCCGCCCGGGGGGTTTCCCCAAACCTGGCACTTAGCCGCCGCCGCTCGTCCGTTCTGTCTCTGGCAGGTGTTTCAGGCCCCTCTCCTTCCCCACTGAGGACGGCGGCTCGGAGACGCTCCCCCTCGCAGGGGGCCCGGACAGCTGAGCCCAGAAACGCCCCGAGCCAGTTCCTGGTTTCGGGGGTTCAGCTTCACCCCAGTCCCGCCCGGAAGCGCCCCGCGGCAGAGGGAGCAAGATTTACAAGTGCAATTCAGAACCCCGGCGGGGAATCGTTAAGTGTGCAGCAGGGCAGCCAAGGGGGCCGGGACGGCTCGGGCAATTTACAATCCGCTCATACATCTCACCGGCCCCTTCCCAAAGGCCTCGCCGCGGTCCCGCAGCTCTGACCGATGCAGACCCGGGGCAGCAGTCACCACAGCGAGGCTGCGGCAGGAATCAGGCCGGCCCCTGACCTGAGCGCGCCTCTCTACGGCTCCGGGGTGCGTCTAGTTATTTGCTTCTTGTCTGCCCCGTTACAGTGGGAGCTCCTTGAGGACAGGAACTGTTCCTGCCTTTTTTATTTTTAAACTTCAGTTCTTTACACAATGCTGACATACAGTAGGTGATTAATAAATGCTTGCCAATAAATGCTTTATTGTTCATATCACAATAGTAGATTAATTCTCCTAATTCATTGATCTGATTCCCTCTCTCCTCCCTTCAAAATTTTCATTGGCTCCCTAATGCTTATTAAAGCAAGTTCCAACAAGACTTTCCACAATCCAATAAAACCTAGATATTATTTACCCTCCCTTTCATTCTTATCTATAAAACAAGGACTAGATAGAATAGTCTCCTAACCAGTCTTCCTGTTTCTAATCTATTCCCCATATTTATTGTTCATATCACAATAGTAGATTAATTCTCCTAATTCATTGAGCTGATTCTCTCACTCTCCCTTCAACAATTTTCATTGGCTCCCCAACGCTTATTAAGTAAATCCTAATAAGGCTTTCCGCAATCTACTAAAACCTAGCTATTGTTACCCTTCCTTTCCATTCTTATTTTGTTTTCCTCCTCTGGAATATATAACAAGCTGTGTGAATATTCCGGAGCTGCCTACAAACACTTTCTTGCTACTGTTTCTATCATGATTTGTGGTATTATCCGCAGTAAATAAGCTTCCTGAGGGACTTTGGAAGAGTAAAGAGTGATGGCTACTGAAAGTATGAACAGTGGGTGTGAGACCTACGTAAGTGCCTCGGAATAAAGGGCCAGTGGATCACAGAACGTTACATTGTTATTGTTTCTCTTTTATTCTCAAAGACAATCATGACAGGCAAGTGAATTGGATTTGTGAGGAAAGGCTGTGCAAGGTCATCTGCCTTGCTTTCTCCTTCAGAACCCTAGGGGTTAGATATAGCCAGATGTAGATCCGGACAAGTGGAGATGGACCTGGATGCAGTGGGAGACCTGGGTCTTTTTAAACTTTTTTTTTTTTTTTGGTTTGTTTGTTTGTTTTTAACAAGTCTCAGTTTGACTGAAAACAATGTCACATCAATGATTAAGAATAGGTAAAAAATGAGGCAAAGAATGGTCTTTTTATTGAATTCCAAAAAAAGGAATTAATCTTGGTGGGGAAGACCTTCAGGGTTTCTGAAGCAATGACTATGAGTAATCCAGTCAATTATAATTTGAGGGCCCCAAGTGCTAGTTGTATCCTGGTATCTGGTGAAATTTTTCCTTTGAACTGTGGCTTGTATTCAAGTGTGAGAAGGGAGGCAGAAGGGTGCGGGTGAAATCCTGCTGTGTCCCCATGCTGATTCACTCTGATAACAGCCTTTCTAAGTCCACAATGATGAGCTTTTTAGGATGCTCAAATTTTATTGGCACAGGGTCCAACACTCTTGAAAGATGCGAAGTAAGAGACTCAGAACATCACGTGGGAGATAATCAACAAGCATTCATTAAACCCCTCTCTGGGTCAAACATTGTGCTCAATGCTGGGAACTCCAAGAACTCAGTCATTACCCCCAAAAGCTCACCTTCTAATGACTCCAAGCAAGCAATTATGTACATACAAGAGGTGTACAATATACATGGGAAATAATCTCAGACATGGGTTTGGGGAAAAATCCTCCAGCAAAAAAAGTAGATTTGAGCTGAATCTATCCATCCTGATATCAAAGGGGGGAGGGAGAGAAAAAGCGTTTCCTCAGTCATATTTTCATCCAATGCTCTGAGCTCTCTGTACTTCTTCCTAACTCTCTGCACCCAAAACCAAACTCAATTACAGTCTTGAATTTGAGATATGCCGAGCTTCCCAAGCTTGAAACTACCCTCATCGTTGTATGAACAGAACACAAGAACAAGGAATTCATCCTTTATCCCCCACACTTACATTCTTACCAAATCCATTCCCCTGCAGCTTGCAACCTTGTATTGTTATCATCGAAACACCCTATTTTTCCTGAGCTCCCAGATACATCCTCAAAACACATCTAGACTATATTTAACATAGTTCTTTAGGGTTGGCAAACTACCTTGTGTGTGTTATTTATTTTAAGCCTCACAACAAGCCTGAGAAGTGGTTGCTGTTATTATTCCCATTTTATAGTTGAAGAAAGTGAGGTTCCTAAAGGTAAAACTTATTTGCCCAGAGGTCCACAGTCAATAAGTATCAGAAGCAGAATTTGAACTTAGATTTTCCTGATTCTGAGTCCAGGATTCTATCCACAATAGCAATTAGCTGACTTTGAATACAGGGATTTTAGGACAGTCTCTATAAGTTTGTGTTCATACATATACACATATTTATATACTTAGATTTTTAATTGTTCAATCACATTCAATTCTTTGTGACCTCAGTTAGGAAGTTTGCTATCTTCTTCTCCAGCTCATTTTACAAATGAGGAAACTGAGACAAACAGGATAAAGTAACTGCATGGTAGGGTCGTGTAGTTGGTAAGTGTCTTGAAGTCATATTTGAACTCAGGAAGATTAGTTTTTCTTAATCCTGAATCCAGGACTGGCATTTCTATTCATTATTCCTAGCTTCTCTCTGATCTTTATAGTGACAGACACACAGACACACGCACATATACACATATAGTTGTGCATATAAATTAGAAGGATAAAACAAAAACACACAACTATAAAGCATACTACATATATATATATATAATATAATGATATAAATATATGTATTTATACCATATACTTATATATACACATTTATATCATTATATATATGATATTTTATGTTTTATAGTTGTATATTTCTGCTTATCCTTCTCCTAAATTATAAATTCCTTGAAAAATTATTTTATATTTTCTAATCTTTATATTTTCCCAGGTGCCTAGCACAGTGTATACTTCTTCTGAGTTTCCAAATATGAGAGAGGCCATGAGAGAACTTTGAATTAGATGGTTTCTACGATCTAAGAATATTTCTAGCATCTTGAAAATAGGAGAGGTTTTTACTCTGAGCTTTATATTCTATTCCTTACTTCTCCCAGAGATATCAGAGAAAGTAATTTCCTGAATAGTGTCTTCAGGGCTTGAAAGAGCTCCTATAACTTTGGAAAGCACCTCAGGAGAGACGGATGCTGCAGAAACATTGGGAACCTGAATCAAAATTCTGGCCCAGATTTTGTCCTTATTGCACACATGGCAGCCAGGTAGGACAGTGGGGAGAGCAACAAGCCTGGAGTCAGGTTTGCATTTGACCTCAGAACCTCATTACCTGTGTGACTCTGGGCAAGTCATAACTTCAGCTTCCTCCTCTGTAAAATGGGGAGGTGGGTAAATAAAAGCACCTAGTCTACAAAGTTGTTGTGAGGATCAAATGAGATATTTGTAAAGTGCCTAATGCTTATTTCCTTCCTTCTTCCCTGTGGAAGAGAAGGATATTTTTCTTTTGTCTGTGGTTGAGAGGTTACCTATAGATACTCCAGTCATGTTCTTGGGCCCACAAAACTTGTAGCATCATGAACATGTCGGGTCCAAAGTTTGCACACAAAATCCTTGAAGATTCAACTCCTGTCATTGTCAAGAGAGTCTTGGGACAAGGTAGTAGGAGGATTCCCTTCCCATCCTTACCCGCAGGAAAATAGGTTACAAGTCTCGTCAGATGTGCTTTAAATCATGATAATTAAATCAGGACCTTTTACTACGAGAATGAAGTAAAGTTAGCTAAAGTAACTGATGAATATCCATTAATGTAGTCCCTGACGTCAAAGGACCTGTAACCATTCCTCAATTTAACCTTATCTTCCCATTGTCTGTTCATTCGGAAATAACTAGGGTTTTCTTACTCTAGATTGGTAAGAAACTCCAATAGAAATAGATTTCTGTTCATTTAAAATTTTTTAAAGGTATAGGTATTCTAAAGATATGTGATGTTGAATATATTTTTAAATAAGGTTACTATAATGTCAGTATTATTTGATTGCTTTACAAGAGAAATTACAAATGGAGGTAATCTGTAAATGCTTGTAATGAAAAAATAAAACATCAATAAAACTTGAAAGAAAGGGAGAAACAAAAAAGAAAGAAAAAAAAAGGAAAGAAAGAAAAATGAAGGAAGGGATGGAGGAAAGGAGAAAGAAAGGGAGGGAAGAAGAAAGGAAGGAAGCAAAGAAGAAAGGAAGGAAGGAAGGAAGGAAGGAAGGAAGGAAGGAAGGAAGGAAGGAAGGAAGGAAGGAAGGAAGGAAGGAAGGAAGGAAGGGCTCTAGTTTTCTTTGTTTTCCATGATATAAAACTGCAGGGCCCTTCACATTGTGAGCCCTTCTGGATTGGTTTGTTACCCCAATGTAGTCAGTCACCTGGGTAACAGTTATGTACATAAATTCATTTGGTTGAACCAGGTTAAAGACAAGAAGTCTTTCCTGATTTTCCCCTCTCATACAAATAATCCCTTATTCCTTAACCACTCCAATATATTTATACTATTCTGACCTATTTTCTAAATGTCTATACAAGTAGCTAATCCCCCTCCTAGATTGTAAATTGCTATCAGGCAACAGTATACTGTTTTTACATCACTTTATCCTTAGCATTGCATAGCTACTTAATAGTATGCAACAAAGGCTTAACAGACATTTGTTGAATTAAATCTGTTCTTGTCCAGACTCAAAGTGGAGCATCAGGCTTGTTGTTGAATTGAATCCCTTGCAATGGGCTCAGCTTAATAGAAGAGAAGGGAAATCCTAAGATTTAAAGCTAAAATACTTCTTGACCAGACTACACTGGGATTTTCCCAGTAAGCAGTCTGAGAGGACCATAAAATAGAAAAAAACAGATGCCTTCTATTTCCAAATGTTTTTTAATGACCTCTCTTTAAGTGATAACTTTAGGTATATTCTTGATAATGATAATACACTAAGTTCTGAACCTATAATTCAAATTATTTGCAGATTTATTTTTGCCTTATGACATTTATAGAAGTAAGTCATGCTGAGTTCAAAATCTTGTACTTATCCCCATGGTGATTAATGATATCACTTGGCCAACCAATAACAGCTACCATTTATATAGGTTTGCAAAGTACTTTACAAATATTCTCTCTCTGCCTCCCTCCCTCCTCCTCCTCCTCCTCCTCCTCCTCCTCCTCCTCCTCCTCCTCCTCCTCCTCCTCCTCCTCCTCCTCCTCCTCCTCCTCCTCCTCCTCCTCCTCCTCCTCCTCCTCCTCCTCCTCCTCCTCCTCCTCCTCCTCCTCCTTCTTCTTCTTCTTCTTCTTCTTCTTCTTCTTCTTCTTCTTCTTCTTCTTCTTCTTCTTCTTCTTCTTCTTCTTCTCTCTCTCTCTCTCTCTCTCTCTCTCTCTCTCTCTCATACTTACAATAGCTCTGGGTGGTAAGGGCTATTGTTATTCCTATTTTAAAATGAGGAAACTTAAGTTGAAAGGTCACCCATCTAGGTTATGTTTGAACTCAGGTCTCCCCCTAAGTATAGCTCTCTGTGCACTACAGTGCCATCTCACTGCCCTTTCTAGCAGGCAGGTGAAGCTCGGTTAGCTGCATTTAGAAGTACTGTGGCAACCTGGGTATGGCCCCAGTGCAGATTGGCAGCTGGAGTAATAGGGTGATTGACTGACATAGCCTTACAGAGAAGAAATATTGATCTGATTAGTGTTCTTAGAGCTAAAGATGGAGAGAGCGAGCCACAAAGAAGCAGCATGGTGTGGTGATGGCCAATTAGTAGCATGGTGGTCCTAAGACACAGTAAATTAAAGTAAAATATGTACCAATCAGAGCCCAGAATTATAGGGGCAAACACCTTTAATTCTAGGAAGGGAAGAATGCTGGAGAACAGGAATCATGGCAGGCACATGGTATCAAAATACATGATCCAGAAGCATACATATATATTGTGCAGAAGCAATTGGTATTAAGTGACTTGCCCAGGGTCACACAGCAGGAAATATTAAGTGTCTGAGACTAGATTTGAACTCAGGTCCTCCTGACTTCAGAGCTCGTGCTCTATCCACTACACCAACTAGCTGTCCCAGATTATGAATTTCTTTAAGGCAAAGAATATTTTTCATTTTGACTTACTATCTTAAGTATCTTGCTCATAGCAGACAATAAATGTTGCTATCTTGCATTATAAGATTAAATGCCAAGTATAAACCATTTTGAAAATGCAACTATGCAGCAATGTTATTTCAGACTTGGGACAGTTTCTTTCCTCTTTTCTTGTCGTCCTTGATTTCCCCTTGTAATACTCTATTAATTATATGTGGACTTAGGAAAACCATTTAACCTCTCTGCCTTAGTTTCCTACTCTGTAAAATGGTGATGATAATGTCTTCACTATCTGTACCATAGAGCTGTTGAAATAATCATGAGAGCATAGCTTTAGAGCTAGAAGAAACTTTAGAGATCAATTGGACCCAACCCCCTCATTTTATAGATCAGGAAACTGAGGCCCAAAGGGAAGAAGTGGCTTATAGGATCTGAGGTCACACATCTTCTACATTTGAACCCAGGTCCTCAGACTTCTAAACCAGAGTTTTTCACCATACAGGATTGTATATATCTTCAGTAATCTATTTTGGTTGTTTTTCAGCCATGTTCAGTTCATAATGATCCTATTTGGGGTTTTCTTGGCAAAGATGCAGAATGGTTGGCCATTTCCTTCTCCAGTTCACTTACAGATGAGGAAAGTGAGACAAACAGCGTTAAGTGACTTGCCCAGGGTCACAAGTTAGTAAATAGCTGAGGCTGAATTTGAACTCAGATCTTTCTGATTCCAAACTCAATGTTCTACATATATATATATATATATATATATATATATATATATATATGTGTGTGTGTGTGTGTGTGTGTGTGTATAACATAAATTGCCACATAAATGGCAGTGATACTTATTGTTATTTAATGAGAAAGAAGACAAAGATCATTCAACTTTGTTTTTACTTGCAGCAGGTCCAGGAGATTCACACAAAAGGTAAGTAAATAGCATTTTGATAAAGTGATCCCAGGAATCCACTGACCTCTCCTAGCCCTCCTTTTCTCACTGATTCTTTCGGCAGCCTCATTCCACTCCTGGAGTAAAATTAAAACCATTTTTCAGTCAAATGTTTAATTGGATGTAGAGAAAGCATACTCTGGGACCACAAATCCTATCTTTGGTCTTGCTCTTTGTATCTAACAGAGACTTATGGTCGCAATTTTTCATTTCAAGTGGTTTTATTTATCCAACCACCAAAGCTCCCTTTTCTCGGTCTCTGTCCCTTGTGTATGCTTGGGTGTTGCTTCATGGAGAGAAATGAAATATGCTCGATGCAATGCTCAGCCTCTTCCAGAAAACACTGAAGAAAAAGCCAGCCTTCCCCACCACTTGGATATTTATTTATTTATTTATTTATTCATTCATTCATTCATTCATTTATTTATTTATCTGTTTATCTATTTATCTATCTATCTATTTATTTATGTTTTTATGTGTTTATGTATTTATGTATTTATTTATTTATTCATTCATTCATTCATTCATTCATTCATTTATTTATTTATTTATTTATTTAATTATTTAGTTGTTTATTTATTGGGGATAATTCTGCTTTAATAGCTGTGTGACTTCTTTGACTCCAGCCTCCAGGAGGATCTTAACTCTCTGTGTCTAATGTGTGTGTGGGGGGGAATAATAGAAATAATGTTAACACTTAATGTGGCACATTGAGGTCTGCAAAATATTCAAGTTCTGAGGCTCCCATATCTACCACTGGGAACTTTAGAAGTCTAGTCCAACTTCTTCATTTTACAGATAAAGAAATAGATAAAGAGTCTCCTAAAAGGTCAGATCAAAATTTATTATATGTGGTTTCTTGAAATAGAAATGGAAAAATCTTGTATATTCTGTTGTGTACATGACAATTTTTTTTAAATTTCTACTTCTTTCCCCCCATTTCCATTTAAGTTTTAAATTAAAGCAAACAAACAAACAAAAAGAACAATAGAACTTGTCACTCAGCTTCTAAGTGTCAGATGATCTTTGAATCCAGGTTATCCTGAATCCAAGCCTAGGAATTAAGCCACCTTTTCACGAATGGCTCATTGCAAGAGCCAAAGTGTTTTATCATTATTATTTTTTTAGTTCAATTTGAAAAATTATTATTGCAGTGAAAAGAGTATTTGGAGGCAGAGGATTGCATTTTAACCATCTCTTTGCCATTTATCCTTGTGAATCATTGGGCAACATTTTTTACTTGTTTGGGCTCATTTCCTCAACTGTGAAAAGAGAGAGTTGGACTACATGGCATCTGAGGTCCCTTCTAGCTGGATCTTCAGTTCTCTGATTCTACCATTATTAATTTTTGGCTCAATCTGTGATATCTTTAGTATGGAGAACTCCCAGGTGAAGAAATTCCTTCTAATAATTCAGTTTCACAATCTACCACATTAGTGAATTGCCTGAGGAATCCAATTCTTTATTTTTTTAATTTTTAAAAATTAATTTTATAATTATAACATTTTTTGACAGTACATATGCATTGGTAATTTTTTACAACATTATCCCTTGTACTTACTTCCATTCCGAATTTTTCCCTCCTTCCCTCCACTCCCTCCCCTAGATGGCAGACAGTCCCATACATGTAAAATATGTTATAGTATATCCTAGATACAATATATGTGTGTAAAACTGAATTTCTTGTTGCACAGGAAGAATTGGATTTGGAAGATAAAAATAACCTGGGTAGAAAAACAAAAATGCAAACAGTTTACACTCATTTCCTAGTGTTCCTTCTCTGGGTGTGGCTGATTCTGTCCATCATTGATCAATTGGATCTGAATTAGATCTTCTCTTTGTTGAAGATGTCCACTTCCATCAGAATACATTCAGGAATCCAATTCTTTCCTGGGCTAGGATCATAGCCAGCATGTGTCAAAAGTGGCACTTAAACTCAGGCCTTCCCTACTCTACTGCAGGTTCTCTACCCATTATTAAAGTGTAAAGGGCTGCCTCAGGAGGTGGTAGTTCCTACTCTTAAAACAAAAGACACAATTCTTGATCAGGAGCAGCTCGAACTGAATGGTCTCTTTGGTCCTTTCCAAATCAAAACTCAATTCCTCTAGCATCACCCCTGGGATCTCCAAATATATGCATATCATTTCCATTTCAGTATCCTTATGATGGTCAGGAATGAATGAATGAAAGAATAACAGAGTGAATAATTTTTTTTACTGTTTTTATAATTTTTTTACAGTTTTTACAAAACTGTTTTTTTTTTAACAAACTGTTTTTATGAAACAGTTTACAAAAACGGAGACAGAACCTGCTCTCAAGGAGCCTACAATTTAATAAGAAGAAATAACACACAATGGGAATGGTAGATGAGAAATAGAGTTTTGGTCTGCGATCTGTGGAGTCTAAGGGGTAATCAAATGATCTATAGGTGGTGAATGGCAAGCTTTCTAGCAGCAATGGCAATGCTGACAGCCTTACTGTGCCCATTTGGAAAAGGAGATGGTTTTTGTGCAATGGCTTGGACATCAGATCTATATGTTCCTCTCCATCCATGAGACTCCACTGACCGCACTCACACAACACGCTCTGTAAATATGAAGTATCTTGTTGTGGGAAAAGCACCAGGCGTGGAGTCAAAAACACTTCCATGTAGCCCAATTCTTCCATATGTGGCTATGTCTCTTTGGATCTTCTCTGAAGCCTTGTTTTCTTCCTTTGAAACAAAGGGATAATGTGACTCATGCTACCTCACTTGCAGGTGATTGGGAGGATCAGGTAAAACAGTGTGCGTAAATCATTCTGGCAGGGCGAAGCGCTCCATAGATGGCCGCCATTATTAAGGATCATTATCATGAGCATCCTGACCCCATTCTGCTTCTCCCTTGCCTCTTCCTGGCTGCAGCCCCGCCACCGCCTCCTGGCCCTCGGGGACTCTCCCATGGGTCCCCTGGGCTTTACCCAGCAGATAGCCCTGTTCCTTTGGCAGTTCATCAGTCAGCTTCTTGGCAGGTGAGAATGGCCGGCGTTGGGGTTTGAAACCTCCTCCATGGCCCGCTCGGCTCTGGGCAACAACCCCGTTTGGCCCCTCGCCCAAGCAGGAGAAGTCCTGTTTGCCGGTGGATTTTATTCAGCCAAGCACAATTCACCAGCCAACATGTAAACACTTGACTTACCACAGGTCCTGGTTGCCTTGGAAACCAGGGGAGAGGGTGCTGGAGAACAGACAGGCCCTAGTTAATGAAAACTGGGTTTTTTTGGGGGGTGGGGTGGGTGAGTAAGATGGGACTTCCTGCTGGGCTCCAGTCCCCAGCCCCAGTTTTCAAAGCCCTCTCCCTCTTTAATGTGGCCCATCCTCCCCTCTCGCCTCCTCCCCCTGCTTTGCCATGACAAAATCTGACTGCTGATTAAAAGTCCCAAGACAAGCCTTTGAAGCCCCTGATTAATAGTTTCCTTTATGAATCCAAATTAGACACTACACATTTTTCTCTCTTTTCTTCCTGCCGCCCTTTCCCCAGCTCTACCTTTGCCCCTGCAAGGCTTCCAAAAGCAGCCACAGGAACGGTTCCTCCCTCATCCATGCTGCTTCTGATGATCATGGGGCCGTTTGTGGGAAATTTTACTTCCCATAGGAGCCGGGCATAGGAGGCAAGAGCAGGGACCACCTTGGGGAGAGTATCTGGGCACGCTCTTAATTTGGAATTGGAAAGAGCATTGGATTTGATATCAATTCAATTCATTTCTTAGTCTACACAAGAGGCAGTTAGCATCCTAGCTGGACAGCTGGCTTTGCAATGAGGAAGACCTGGACTCAAATACAACCTCAACCATGCACTGGCCATGCGATGTTTCCTAAATCAGTAGGCAATTTCCCCCATTTAAAATAAGTTTATTTCCTTAAAAATTTTTTCCTTCAATTCTTGCTCAAATAATTTTAAAATTTTTAAGTTTTTAGCTCCGAATTCTATCCATTCCTCCTTCTCTCCCTTCCCTGTTCCCTCCCTGAGATGATAAGCAATCAGATATAGGTTATCATTTCATGTCTCTGTGTGTTTAAAGTATTTTGCTAATTATATTTCAATATAATTGACTTCCTTTGTAACCCCATATATTCTACTTTACACATTTAAAAATACTCTTTTGAGAAGGATCCTATAAGTGTGGCTAGATTGTTCAGTGTCCAAGTGAAAAATGATTTTGCTAGCTTTATTTTAACACAATTGGCTTTCCTTTGTAATTCTATTCGTTTAAAAACATTCTTTTGGGAAGATTTATATGGGCATGGCTAGCTTGCCCAAGGAGTTCAAGACACGGAAAAGTGGAAGAAATTTAAGTTGGAGAGCTTACATGGTAGAGGGAATTTTCTTCCCAGGGAGTTCTGTATATCAGTGGAATCACAGGTGTCCCCAATCATGTCCCCACAATGAAAGATCCCCTCATTGGATGCTGGGAATACAAAGACATACAAACATCCCAAGAAGCTTACATTCTACTTTGGGATATACCATGCAAAATCATATGTAAATATCTCTCTATATATATTTATATAAATATTTATTTATTTATATAGTTTATTAATTTATATATAAATAAATTATATATTATATATAGATACATATATGGAAATTGAAGAGAAAGGAAACATTAAAATTAGTGGGCTCAGGAAAAGTCTAACAGGAGAAGAAGGCCCATGAGATGAAGGAAGCTAAGGCAGAAGGGAGGAGAGAATACATTCAGAAGTGGATGTTCCAAGATTTGAAGGCAGAAAGCAGCACGCTACATTCGGGGGGAAAAGCAGTGGACCAATTTGGCTGAAACACTGAGTGGATGAAAGGGAGTGAGGTGACCTAGTAATTTTTGAGGTTCCTTCTAACTTGGAGAATTGATGATTTTGAGGTTCCTCCTCTGAAGGTAGACAGACATCTCTCCTACCATAGACCAATTCTTAAAAAATATTTTGATGGCAATGATCAAATCTCCCATAAATCTTTTCTTCTGTAGGCTAATTTTTAAAATTCCTTAATCCAGAGGTTCTCAGACTTTTTGGCCAAGGAACCCCTTTTACAATCTTAAAAATTATCGAGGACTCTCCCAAAGAGCCTTTGGTTATGTGGGTCTTAGCTAATGATATTTAATATATTAGAAGTTAAAATGTTAGTATTATTATGAAAATTTTTTTGCTTCTTGGATTCCTCAAAAAGGTCTTGGGGTCCCTTGGAGTCCCCAGAGCAAATTTTGAGAGCCTTAGCTCTACTTTATTTTTATATTATTATAGGAGTAATCTCATATGCTCACTTGTTTCAGATTCTTTGTGACCTGATTTTTTTTTGGGGGGGGGGGCAAAGATACTGAAGTAGTCAAGAAGCCTTAGGTTCAAATCCTGACTCAGACACTTACTAGCTGTGTGACATTAGGTAAGTTTCTTAAAATTTCTACTCCACAGTCTCCACATAAGTATAAAGAAAGGGTTGGATTCAATTTCATCTAAAGTCTCTAAATCTACAATCTTATGATTAAAATTGATTCAGATATATCTTCATATAGACTTTAAAATACGAACAATATTAAGACATTTGATAAAATCAGTTATCTCTACTTATCAAAACCTAATTCTATCCCCAGGGCAAACTTCTTCCAGATACTAAGCTTCTATAAACAGGGATTGAAGACCCCCATCATGGCTTGACTGGGGGTTTGGTTTTTCTATACCAGTCTTTCTGCAAATTTGATCATTTCAACATAATGGCCTTTAGATTGATATAAATGATTAGCTGGAACCAAAGGAGAGCCTTCTCTTTTCAACCATAAAATGAGAAGACTGGAAGAGATGGCCTCCAAGGTCCCATCTTGTTCTGACATTCTGTAATTTTATAGATGGAATTCCATTAGATAATAATGGGCTTGGCAAAAGATTCAAAATCTCTTAGTTATATTTGGATTTTGCTGAGAGGACTACTTGGACTCATATTGGGCAGAGAATGTTTATTTCCAGGTTCTATCAAATCTTTTTTTCCTTTCTATTATCTGGCTCCAACTCAAAGTTTATACCATTTTATCATTTTACTTTGAAAGACTCCATCAATTCATTTTAATAACTATATATTGAGAACTTTCCGCAGGCCCAGGATCATGTAATAAGGTAATAGGAGGCGGGCATGTAAGTAACCAAAAAATTTAATCTGGCTCCTGCCCTCGAGAACCTAATAATCTAATTGAAAAATGGAATTGAATAATTCTATTGAAACAAATATTTATTATACACCTACTATATGCAAAGTACCAGGTCCAGCACAAAGTTTACACATGTAACTTATAATCTCATAGGGGGATATATGACACATTCACAAATAAATAAACTATATAAAAATACCTAATAATTACCACAGAGATTCCTAAGACTATTGCCTACTTAAATCTACTTTATCTTATACTTGAGTGGATTTTTAAAAGCAATTTTTAGAGTGTTACATTTATTCTTATTAAGTTCTCTCACTTAGTTCAGCATGTCTCTCTAGTTTGTTGAGCTCTGTTGGGTCCTGCTTCTTATTTAATAGGGTAGCTATCTCCACCAGCATCACGGCATCTGTCAGTTTGGCAAGCATGTCTTATGTAACTTCATCTACACCAGGAAAGGTGAGAAACAACATAGAGCCAAGAGCAAACCCCCAGAACACTTTCCTAAAGACCTCCTTCCCAACTAACTCTAAGCGATTGTTGAATCTTTGGATTTGGTCATTCAAAATTCTAACTAAACCATCACATGTAAACAGCCTTCTACAAGGGTTGTATGAGAAACTTCACCTTATGTTCTGCTGAAATTTAAATCTACTACATCTGTAAGATTCTCTGATCTAGCAGTCTATAAATCATGATTTAAAAAAAAAGAAGAAAGAAAAAGAAAATGTCATTAATTTGGAATGACCTATTCTTCATGAAGCCACATTAATTGGAAGTGATTACTGCTTTCCTTTCTGAGCACGAATCACCCCTCTAAATAATGTGCTCGAGAATTTTTCTTGGAGTAGAAGTCTGTAATTTGTAGACTCCACCATCTCCCTTTTTCTTTCCCCCAAATTGACACATTTGCTACTCTCTAGTTTTGGGGTCTTCCTGTTCTTGTCTCTTTTTAATGAGTGTCCTGTCTCAGCACTCACATCAATCAGGTCTGGCTTAGGATGTGACTTGTTTTGGCTCAGTGAACCGAATTCATTCTAGATGGCTGACTTCCTAGAGCCTTGCCTGTCTTAGGTTCTAGAAGGCTGTGATGTTTTTATTGGATAGAGAGCTTGAACTGGCGAGGCAACAGGAAGACACGGAAGGGTTTTGAACAAAGGAGTGATATGACATAAAAAAATGTCAGTGATTAGTCTGGCAGGGTTGGGAAAGATAAATTGGAATGGGAAGGGAATAGAAGCTGGAAGACCCATAGAGACAAAACTTAAGACAGAGACGGATGGCCCAGAGAGTTTACAGATTTTATTTTAGACAACACTTTTAATGTAAAAATAGAATTGCTACAATTTTTTTTAAAAAGACTGTTTTGGCTTTAATAAAAAAAAAAAAAAAAAAAGATTGTTCCCCCCATTTATGCCCCAGAGACATGAATGGGCAATCACCTGGAGAGGGAAGGAAGGAGGGATGTGGTACAATGTTGTCTTTTTTCACACAAAGATGATACCATAATTCCCAGCTCAGCAGGCTTTTGAGCTCTCCTCTCACCTGGTCCCCTTAGGGCACAGAAGCCCCTGGTTGGAATTATCAGCTCTACTATATTTACAAGCAAAGTGACTTATTTTTATTTAGAGCTGTAACTAGGGCAAGGCCAGGAGAGGAGCGGAGCTTTTTTCCAAAGGTTCTGAATTGAGAGGGTGCCAACGGAGCTTCACCAGGAGTATAGAAACAATGGAATTTAGCACCTAGACAGCAGGAAGAATTCATTAAAATAGAAAACTAGCAGATGGCAGGCTCTCTGAATTTCCTTCTTTCCTCACTCCTCTCCCCCACTCAGAGTGTAGCTGCTGTCACTCACTGGTGACTGAAGATCTCTGGCTCATCATTGTTGACTGAGAATGCTTCGTGCCCACTGGCCCGGGCACAGCAGGTACCACTAGTCTCAGGGGGTTTTTCTTCCTGTTATCACCCCAATTTCTAATGTCACTCATGCTGAAGGGAACTGGTCTGTGGAACACCTGTAGGACTCCTGTAATCTCCAAAGCAGACTCGAGGAATCTTGGCTCAGAGCAGAGAAATGGCAAGGGAGGGGGGAACCCCTAAAAGAATCCATAAAGCAGCGAGCATACCTGGGGTAGACCAGGTAAAGAGTGTCTGGCACATTTATGTGCTCCACTGTTCGGCTCAGCTGTATAAGACATCATCAAATGCTGAGGGATAATTATGGGAATAATTTAGCAATACTCTCAGGAAGGTAAATAAACAGGGGGCAAGTCCTCCACCTGTGGATTAAGGAGATAGAGATCTGATGGTGATTTTATCAGTAAAAGGCGATGCAGATCTACACCCTATCTGAAACATGAGTTTTAGAGCAGCAACTCTTAACATTTTTTGTGCCATGGAACTCTTTGGTAGTCGGGTATGGTTGCAGTTCTAATGCCAGAACTCTTGATTCAGGGTTCATCTTGGGATGAAATGATGAACTCCCAAGTCTCTGAATAATTAGAAAATGAAGATTTACTTTGCTCCAAGGGCAACTAGGTGGAGATCTCTGTCTAGTTTCAGAGGAAGAACTTCCTAGAATCGTGGATTCTCCAAGTTGGAAGGAACCTCAAAGATTACTCCCCTTCACCCACTCAGGGTTTCAGCCAAATTGGTCCACTGCTTCCCCCCCTAACTTAGGATACTGCTTTCTGCCTTCAAGTCTCAGGACATTCACTCCTGAGTGCCCCAAGGGCAGCAGCAGTGAGCAGATAGAGTACCTGGCCTGGAGTCAGGAAGACTCACTCAGCTTTTTTGAGTTCAAATCTGGCTTCAGGCATTTATTCGCTAGGGGACTCTTGGCAAAACACTTAACCCCATTTGTTTGAGAAGGAAAAAGCAAACCATTTCAGGATCTTTGCCAAAAGAAACCCCAAATGGGGTCACACATAATTGCAAATGACTGAATAACAAGTTTGCCCCAACAGGGCAAAAATATGCAACAAGGATACAGCAGCTCTCGAATTCTTTTGATTACATTTCCTAAACATATAAAACATGTTTGATCATCAGGTCAGGATATAATAATAATAATAATAAATCACCATTATAAAGAACATGGTGATTTCCTTAGTCTTCAGAAATCCACTAAGTTTGAGGTGCCCCACCTGCCTGTGACTTTTGATGACTTTAAGTGACTAAGAAACTATTGTCTGGAAACAAGGGACAGCCTGGCTTCTTTTTGGGGAAAGCTAATTCTTAAGGATTAGAAGAGAAAATTCTTTATAGCTTTTATCCATCAAGCAAGAAGGAGAAAGGGCTTGGACTTCATCATACTATGACTTGGAAGACTTAGAGTCTGTCTTATCACATCTTAAAAATATTTTTTAAATATTCAAAATCCTTAGGCTCATAGAAGAAATCATTTTGAAGGGTATTTCCATTCATTTATTTATTTTTGGTGAAATTATTTTTATTAAAGCTTTTGATTTCCAAAACATATGCATAGATAATTTTCAACATTCACTCCTGCAAAACCTTGTGTTCCAAATTTTTTTCCTTCCCTTCTCCCAACTCCCTCCCCTAGAGGCAAGTAATCCAATATATGTTTTACTTGTGTAGTAGAAGAAATCAATTATATTGAAATAAAGTTATCAAAATGTTTTTATGAACAAGTTCATCTCCCCCAAGTAAGATCTCCTGTTTCTGAGAGTTTTCAAGAACACCAAGAGGCTAAGTTACTTGTCCAGGATCATATAGAAAGTATATAACAGAGGTGGGATCTGAATCTAGGGCTTCCTGGTTTTAAGGAAGTGCTCTATGGACTATATTATACTATTTCTTGCAGAGGTATGTTGTAAATAATAAAATATAAATTCATTTAAAAGGTTTTCAAATTCATTATAGCTTTTTCCATCATGTATTTTTTCAACAAAGAATAATTCTACATCATGTGAAAATCCACAAAATATTTTTACCTTAAAGAAAAGCATTTTTGCATTTGAAAAGTTTGGGGATTACTAAACTATAGTACTGACAAGATAAAGAGCAATGTTCCAACCTTGAGGTGAGACCCCTTTCTTTTTTCCCTTCTCCAGAATAGGATTAGCCTCTTGACCCTCAATTTTATAGCTTAATAAGTGAGAAAGCACAACTCCCATGGCTGGGCAGATAGAGCTGAAATGCTGCCTCTGCTCATTTGGACAACTCTTAGGAATGGACCTGCCTGCAAATTCTCCCAGTCTTCTAGATTTTGGCATTTGTCACCCGAATACAGAATTGGATTATGTCATTAATATGTTCAGAAATTCAATGAATTGAGATAGAAAAAGAAGCAATCTGAAGGATAGGGTTAAAAGACTTGTCCAGCATCACATAGCCAGTAAGTTTCTGAATCCAGATTTGAATTCAGGAAGATGAGTTCATTGGCACTCTATCCACTGTGCCATCCAACTGCCCTAGTAATAAAGTATCGTAGGTAGAGATATGAGGTATCAGTTCCAATTCACTTTAATAGGCAGGTAGGTAAGTCTCCCTTCACAGAAGTCCCTAGATACCACAGGCATCTTGGTTCTAAATTAAAAAGGAATAGAGTTTATTATTGTAATCATCATAGTCTACCTCCATAATTCCTTCGTTTTCTTTTTCTTTCTCTCTTTCTCTTTCTTTCTTCTTTCTTTTTTCTTCCTTCCTTCCTTCCTTCTTTCCTTCCTTCCTTCCTTCCTTTCTTTTTCTTCCTTCCTTCCTTCCTTCCTTCCTTCCTTCCTTCCTTCCTTCCTTCCTTCCTTCCTTCCTTCCTTCCTTTCTTTCTTTCTTTCTTTCTTTCTTTCTTTCTTTCTTTCTTTCTTTCTTTCTTTCTTTCTTTCTTTCTTTCTTTCTTTCTTTCTTTCTTTCTTTCTTTCTTTCTTTCTTTCTTTCTTTCTTTCTTTCTTTCTTTCTTTCTTTCTTTCTTTCTTTCTTTCTTTCTTCCTTCCTTCCTTCCTTCCATCCTTCCTTCCTTCCTTCCTTCCTTCCTTCCTTCCTTCCTTCCTTCCTTCCTTCCTTCCTTCCTTCCTTCCTTCCTTCCTTCCTTCCTTCCTTTCTTTCTTTCTTTCTTTCTTTCTTTCTTTCTTTCTTTCTTTCTTTCTTTCTTTCTTTCTTTCTTTCTTTCTTTCTTTCTTTCTTTCTTTCTTTCTTTCTTTCTTTCTTTCTTTCTTTCTTTCTTTCTTTCTTTCTTTCTTTCTTTCTTTCTTTCTTTCTTTCTTTCTTTCTTCTTCCTTCCTTCTTCCTTCCTTCCTTCCTTCCTTCCTTCCTTCCTTCCTTCCTTCCTTCCTTCCTTCCTTCCTTCCTCCCTCCCTCCCTCTCTTTCTTTCTCATTCCATTTCATTGTTCCTTTCTTTTCTCTTTCCTTTTTTCTTTTTCCTTCCTTTTTTATTCATTTCTTCCTTCCTTCATCCTTCCCTACCTCCTCCCTCTCTTCTTTCTTTTTTCTTTCTCCCTTCCTTTCTTTCTCCCTTTTTTCTATTTCTTCTTTTCCCTCTTTTCTATTTCTTCCTTTTTCTATCTTTTCTTTCTACTTCTTCCTTTGTTTTTTCCCCTTTGTTTCTGCCCCATCTCTTTGCTTTTTAGTGTTATTATATATACACCCTTCCTAATTTCAAGATCATACTGACAACATACTGACTCTTTAGACCTGAGATTTCTCACTTGTAAAATGAGAGTTGGTTTAGATGATTTCTAAGTTTTCTTCTAGCAATAATTTCTATGATCCTTTCTCCTTTTCTCCTACGTTTTGTCCCTTGCCTATTTTCCCCATTTCTTTTAAACATTGAGGCACTGCTCCTAGGTCCAGAGAAGTTGGGGTGCTACATTTACTCCTTTCTCCAGGAAGAGCCCCATCTGCCTTGGAGTGAGGGGTCAGACCTGATTCAGTTAGCTTTTAGGGAACCTGTCCTTAGATGGGGAGGGAAGGAAGGTTTAGAGTCCTTTTTCTTGAACTTTTCATCTCATTAAACCCCAACCCTGGCACCCTCAGAACAAATTATTTAAAGCTTGCATTTTGGGCTTATATAGGTCTGTTCAAAAGTAAAGGTATGACATGCACAATATGAACCAGGTATGGTCAGACAACTTATTCTTATACACAAAAGAAATGATAAAAACAAAAAGCAAAAGACTCTCAGCTATTGACTCAAAACAGAGCTCAGTAATTGCTGTTACAATCTAATGGAAGGCTGATGTTTAAACCTTATCTAAACATAAAGCAGTTTGCAGGACTGTTGGTTAACCATTTTACATTTCACTTTAGCTCTGCATTGTCTTCCTTAAAATTTATGTGTTCAGCTAAGCCAAGCCAGGAGTTTAGTACCTCCCTTGCAATTTAGCATCTTGCATAGAACATTGTCCAGAGGCCCACAGCCATTAATCATGGCTCATGTTTACACAGCACCTACTATGTACTGTGGCTCTGAGCTAAGCGCTTTACAAGAATGTCTCATTTGATCCTCATAACAAACCTGGGAGATAGGTGGTATTTTTAACTCTATTTTACAGGTGAGAGAACTGAGGCAAACAAATAGCAAATGACTAGCACAGTCACAGAACTAGCAAGGATCTGAGGTTGAAAACTCAGGCCTTCCTAACTCCAGGCCTAGGAAGTTACCACTGTACAACCATTATCTTGGATTGTTTCTCTGGCCAAATATTTCTCTCAATTGTCCACCTCTTTTCCAGCTTTGTTTTTATACTCAGAGTTCCCAACAGAAGCAGCAGCGACAAGAAGTATTTTTTTTAAACATCCATTTTTAAAGTTTTGAGTTCCAACTTTTCTCTCTCCCTTCAGCTCATTGAGAAGGCAAGCAATGTGATATCAGTGATACATGTGAAGTCGTGCAAAACATATTTCCGTATTAGCCATGTTGAAAAATAAGCAGAAAATATGCTTCAATCTGCACTTAGAAATGCATCAGTAACAATATGCATTTATCAAGAGGCACTGTGCTAAGCGCTGGGGATACAAAGCAAGGCAAAAATGTGGTACCTGCCCTCAGGAAGCTTACAATCTAGTGGGGGAGACAACATGACCTAAGTCCATTTCTAGCCAGTTTCTGGCGCTGTCACTCCTCATCTCTGCCTCCTGACTGCCCTGGGTTCCTCAAGACTCAGCTAAACTCCCAACAGTGAAAAGCCTTTCCCGTTCCTCCTTAATTTTCGTGCCTTCCTTCTGAGAATATCTCCAACTTATCTTCTGTGGTTTGTATCTGTATCTTGCTTGTACAAAGTTGTTTATATGTCATCTCCTTCATCAGATATAAGCTTTTTTAAAGGTTGTTTTGGTTTGATTTTTCTACTTTCTTATATCCTCAATGATTAGCACAGGATCTAGCTCATAGAAGGCAATAAGTGATGATACAGACATATACACTGTATGGGATGTAAATGGGGAAGGGGGAAGAGGAGAAAGAGAACAGATTTATTAAGTATCTACCATGTACCAGGCACTGTGCTAAGTCTTTTACAAATAACTTTCCCAAAAGAACCCCCAAAGAGATGAGTGGATTAAATGTGTCCCCTTTAATAGATTTAACTTTAGAAAATATTTTTCATCTTCAAACTCTGGGTTCAAAAAAGTCAACTTTGCTCAGGATCATCATTGGCTGCAACAAGAAGCAAGTATTTTTTATTTCAAAAGCTATTGCTGATTGGAGCAAGTGATCAGGTCACCTTGTCCTGTCCCAGCTAATCTGATTTTCTAGTAACATTTTAGTATTAACTGAATAATTCAAAACTGTGCTGTAAACCAGCCCAAACTGCAAAGCAGCTGCTCTACTGTCTTATCTCACAAGGTCCTTATGGTAACATTCTCGGCCATCATTCACTTGGGACACGGCAATCATTCGAGGTGAATTCAGAAAGAATTGAGAATACATTTAAGGTCAATACCACCCAATTCCTTCCTTTACTCCTTCTCCCGTGGTGGCTCTCCTGGCATGGATGCAGGAAAGGAAAGACCAATGTTCCTTAGCTGGTCCATCAGCCGGCATCCTTATGGCATCCGTGTTTTATAACAGTGAATAGGAAATCCCTAAGTCCTTCTAGCTGAGTTAAGAAATATGAATTGGGCCAAGTCATGCCCCCAAGGGAGGAAAAGAAAGAGAAAGAAAAAGAATAGTAGAAAAAAAAAAGAAATAATGATCAGAGAAGAGAGAGGAGCAGAAGAGAATTCTAATTACAGGATACGTTTTTACAGTGCTTTGTTTCATAGGTTGTCACTAAAAGGCCATTGACCTATATGCATGCTCTCTCACTTATACAGACTCTTTATGAGATTCATCTGTACATGAAACTAGGACAACCTCCATGAGAGTATTATTAGGGAAAAAGCAAGCTTCTGCCGGGTATACACAATGGAGTCCGCCTTTATCATTTCACATTTAACTGAACGATGCAGAAAATACATTTGTACTTGTTTATTCATTACAAAGCAAAACATTTGATTCGGTAGAACAAAACATACTATTTTTCAACAAGTTGTTCCCCCCATGCATAAATCAAAATCATTCAATATTTCTTGAAAGAGCAATCCACAGAGATAATGCTATTCAGTCTTTTGCTCAGATTGCAACATGAGCTGGAGTGGGCAAATAGAGCATGCTTCTATGTGTGTGTGTGTGTCTGTCTGTTTCTGCCTGTCTGTCTCTTTGTTTATTCATCTCTCTGTCTCTTTGTCACTGTCTGTCTGTCTCAACGCCCACACACACACACACACACACACACACACGTACACACACAAAGAGTTATGATTATGTGCATCTGAGAAAGAGCGCAGAGATGGATGGACAATAACAGATTGAGCCAAAGTTGAAGAGAAGAGAAGGATGGATTGCTTTCAAAACGTGAAAGACCACTGCACAACCTAGCTGCCTTGTGTATATAGCATACAGTAGGCATTTAATAAATGCTTCTTGATAGATTAGGAACAATATGGTGGAAACACAATTTTCTATAGCTCCAGGTTAATTACACTGCACAGATATCTCCAGAATAAAAAGAAGGGGAAAGACTCTGTGGGAGACTTCAAAGGATGACCATTTTGATATTCTAAGAAGGTGGCAGAGAGAACTTGTACTAGGGTAGTGGTAGGGACAGAAAGGATGAATGTAAAAGGGTTTTCAAGAGATAGAATTGACAAAACCATTGATCTGGAACTGGAAAGAATTTCCCAGGCCAGCCCCCTCATTCTCTAGTTCAGGAAACTCAGCCCCAAGGAAGTTAATACTCTTGCCCACAATCAAACAGGGAGTAGAGTTAAAATCTGGACCCAGATCTTCTGATATTAGTAACTTATTGGATTTTGGAGTTAGGGTAGGAAAAATAACTATGAGGTAGTGAGGGTCTGAGTGCAAAAGAGGAAGAAACAAGATCAGCTTAGTTCTAGCTTGCAGAGAATCTGAAAAACTGGGCCAACTTTCTGGGAGAAAAAAGCTTTTCCGGCAAGGGCTTGGAGAGCGTGGCTTCTGGTCATTGGTAGCATGTCTGTGTAAGAAGAGAAGAGTGTGGGAGAAATGGCTTTCCATACAGAAGAGTCTCAGCCACTGGCCAAATACCCACTTGCCCTCTCAGGTCATCTGGCAGAATTCATGCTTTGGGGGGCAGAAATGGCTTGCTCTGGTCTTTGGATACCCTCCCCATAGCAGGCATTTAATAAATGCTTGTTGATTGATTGATTGATTGATTGACTGACAGAATGAAGGGTCCAATGGGATCCCTGAGGATAGGAGGGCCTCTTGGAGGAAACCCACTGGAAAAATACCAACACATCCTTGGAAATAGATTGTAATCACTACCGTCAGTTATGCATTTTGACAACAGCCCCAGTGGGATTAGAAGCTTTGTCCAAGGTCTCTGAGGGAGTGGAGGAAAAAAATTGAGCATGAATACCCCGAGTCCCCAGGCTTCCAGTCTATAACTTAGACTGTTGAGATATAGCTTTTCCAGTGTTTAAGCTGAACAAAAAATATGTACCCATAGGCTGCTCTAGGCAGAGCTCCTTGCAGGCTCAATACATTCAGGCACTCCATAAACATCACCTGCTGCTGTCACTGCTGCTCAAGAAAAAATGGGGCAGGTGTGGTAGTACGGGATTGTAATCCAGGTCTGAGAGACCCAGGCTGCCAGGTCCCTTGAGCTGAGGAGTTCTGAACTGCAATGGGCTAAACCAATGGGGTGAATGCAGGAAGTCTCCTGTCAATATGATGAGCCCCATCCTAGGAGTAAAGAGGCAAGTTTGCCCAAGGAGGAGAGAACCAATCCAGATCAGAAATAGAGCTGGTCAAAACTTCCATGCCATCGGGTAGAGAGTAACCAGTGCACTTCCCAGTCTGAAGGAAACCAGGTCTAATCTAATTGAGAAGAGAAGGGAGGGTGGGAAGGGAGAGAAAGAGAGAAGCACAGAGAGACAGAAAGACAGAAATAGACAGACTGAAAGACAGAGAAAGGTAGGAAGAGAGAGAGAGGGAGACAGAGACAGAGACAGAGACACAGAAAGAAAGAGAGAGGGAGAGGGAGACCGAGACAGAGACAGAGACCGAGAGAGACAGGAAAAGACAGAGAATTTCTGCTAATCTCAACCCAGGTTCCCATCCTTTCAGAACACCAGGGGCCTGACAAGCTACTATAATCAACTGGTCTATTGAACTGGATTGGGAGGGCGGATGGTGATTGGTGGAGCCCTGGGATCCTCACTGCCTTTGTCATTCAGAGGCTTGATGGAGCCAATCCATTCATGCATACCTTAAGGCTGACCTCAAACTGGAATTTGTTGCAGCTGGCTTTGAGTGAAGAGCCAGGCTTTTAATTTGACTCAATCAAAAAGTCAGAGTGATTGATGTTAAGGAAGCAAATCCCCAAGACAGGTACAGTCACCCAGGTGGGTTACTCCTTTAATCTTGACGTCAAGTAATACCAAATTATTTGGGAGGGAACAGGACCCAAAGAAGAAAAAGTTGCCCGCTTTGAGTTAGGACTGGACCCTGACAGAAGAACAGTACAGGTCTTTAGCCAGCAGTAAATAAGGTCCATAGTATGCCCGAATAAAACATTAAAAACATGAGGAAACCTTAAAGTGCTATAGCATGTTAGCTGTCGTGATGATGATGATGGTGATGATGACGATTTCTGCAGATAAAACAGATAAAAATACCAAGCACAAAGCAGACACCCAATAGCTCCTGCCATTCAGGTTCAGATGCCAGCTCTGTCACTTGCTGTTTGTGTGACTGTAAGTTACTTCACTACTCTGAACCTCAGTTTTCTTACAGCCCCTTCTGGTCCTAATTCTTTGATCTTAAATATAATGAAAAGTAGGAGTGATAGGGATAAAGGAGGGATCCAGAGAAGGAAATAAAAGAAATGGATCCCTTGATATCCATGTTTTAAAAAATTGTAAGTGAAAAGTAAACAGGTAGAAATGAACATGTATACAGAGCTCCTGGTAAATATATTAAATTTCCCATGCAAAGAGTTGGGGGCAGTTGTGTGGGTGGGTAGGGGGAAAATGGAGTTGAAGAAAGAGGGTAGAGTTGCTGAGGTTATAATTACAAACAAAACCAAACTACCAAAACAGAGAATCAATGAGGATACATGAATGTAATAGTATGTGCATATAATAATTGCAGTTATTATTACACAATAAGAAATGATGAAGATTATGGATTCAGAGAAACTTTGAAAGACTTCTATAAACTGATACAGAATAAGTAGAAACAGCAGAGTTATACCAAAATAATGTAAAGGAAAAGGGGAAAAAGCCTGGAAAGACAACTTATTAGTGCTGGGGTGAATCGTGAGTTCCAAATGCTTATTGATGATGAAAGATGCTATCTGGGTTCTGGGTAAAAAGATAGATTAGAAGAGAAGAAGGAAACCGACATTTTTAGGCAAGGCTAATGTGTGAAATTGCTTTGCTTGAGACTCTTTGGAAAGATGGAGGGCTTTTACTGGACAGGGGGATTGGCTCAAACTTAAACTCTCTGAGCCTGTTATTCCATTGGTCAGAGATGAGCAGATTTCATTCAATGACCACTAGGGCCTCTTCCAGCTCTGAAGACATAGGACTTTGATTCCAAGATTAGGGAATGATGGAATTGCCCCTCAGCACCCCAGCTGCCTTCCTTCTTTCTGCCTCTGTCTCTTTCTCTCTCTTTAATTCTCCCCAGCACTTCAGCATCTCTTGCCAAAAGTCTGAGGAATCCCATGTTTCTCGTGGGCTAAAACATGGCTCTGTCTCTTTTGGCGAGAGAACCAGTGTTAAGCACGCAGACCCTTGGACCCTGCCCGTCTGTGGTCATTCTGGCTATCCTGGGAGTTGGATGCTGACTCAATGCAGTGGGAGGCAGTTCTCCATGGCAACTGTCCTTGGGAGACTGTTCTGGGCCTCTGCGAGAGTCAGCCTGGGGAGCAGCCAGCACGAATGCTGTGTGAATGCCCCGACTAGGGCTTGCCAGCTGACCGCCACCTCCCTGTGCCCACTGTTAATGGCAATGAGCCTCCCTTGCACTTGGGCAGCAGCAGCAGCAGCATCTGGCTCCCTCCACCTCCCTGCAAGGTATTTAGGTAGGTCTCATTCCCTCTGTACTCCCACTGACAGCAGGATGAATGGTTTTCTCTGAGAAGAACATAATGGGCTCCATTCTCCCCAGGGCCCAAGTTACTCCTGGTAGTAAGTTAGTTATTAGTGCGAACGGCTTTCAACCTTAGAGGGCATTGCAGCAGCACAAATCCTGAGCTAAATGACACTCCAGTGGCCTGAGAGAATAAATGTCCCTTCCCTACATTAAAGCTTCCGGCCTACTCTTCATCCTACCATCCATTCTTGGTCATTCATTCATTCATCCATTCGTTTATTCAGCAAAAGCTTATTGAGGACCCAGCTTGGCTAATGAAGAAAGAGTAGAACAATGGATAATTTAAAAATAATTTAGATAGATCACCCCAAAATTATATACTCTGTTCCTCCTTGCATTAGAGTGAGGCAAGGTCAAAGAATGGCTAACTGCACTAAAGCCTTCTTAGGATGGACAGGCAGGCTGGCGTTAGAAAATATACTGGATAGGGAGTCAAGAGAGCTGGGTTCTAGTTCCAGCAGAACTGTAACTAGGGCAGGGCTGCTAGAGCTTTGCCCTGGGGTGTTGGAATTTAAAGTGTTGGCAATTCTGTCATTCTTTCAGTAATGAAGAAATAAGTGAACTTAGAACCTAATTAGTAAGAATAATTAGTTAAAGATGGCCTACTTCTTCAATGAGGTAAGCTTTTCTTCAACAGGTCAGCCTCCAGGCTACCCCCCAATCTACCTCTCAGCTGAATTGCTCTACTCACTAAAATGATTAATTAGGGATCTGAGTCCCAGGTCTATCTGGTTCTATGACCTTAAACAAGTCATCTGATCTCTCCAGGCTTCATTTCCCATGAAATGGAATGGTTTACATAATATGACCTTAGAGACCTATTCTAGCTCTAACATCCAAGGATTGACTGTGCAATTGGAACACTGTCCTGAACGAGGACTTAACTAGGGAATAATAATGAATGGAACTGGGCTTCCAACCAAGCCTAGGACATTTTGCATACAGCTGTGTATACAGAGGGTAATATGACTTCTAACTGGCAGAGAATGAGGAGATCACCTCGGGTACAGCTAAATAAGGAGTGGAATTGGTATGAGAACTTGAGAAAGTGACATGTTGCATAATAATAATTAACAATTTCATATCACCTTAAGGTTTATAAAGCACTTTCTTCACAATTCCCCTGTAATGTAGGTATTATAAATATTATACCCACTTTATAGATAAAGACACTAAGATTCAAACAGGCTACATGGTCTAAGTAATAACTACTAAGCATCTGAGTTGTGATTTAAATCTCTCTCTCTCTCTCTCTCTCTGTGTGTGTGTGTGTGTGTGTCTCTCTCTCTCTCTCTGTCTCTCTCTCTTTCTCTGTCTCTCTGTCTCTCTGTCTCTCTCTGTCTCTCTCTCTCTCTCTCTCTCTCTGTCTCTCTCTCTCTCCCTCTCCCTCTCTCTCTCTCTCTCTCTCTCTCTCTCTCTCTCTCTCTCTCTCTCTCTCTCTCTCTGTCTCTGTCTCTGTCTCTCTCTCTCTCTCTCTCTCTCTCTGTCTGTCTGTCTCTGTCTCTCTCTCTCTCTCTCTCTCTCTCTCTCTCTCTCTCTCTCTCTCTCTCTCTCTCTCTCTCTCTCTCCCTTCCTTCTCTCTCTCCCTCCCTCCCCCCTTCCCTAGATAGCAAGTAATCCAATACAGGTTAGACATGTACAATGCCTCTAAACATATTTCTACATTTGTCATGCTCTGCGAGAAAAATCAGAACAAAAGGGAAAAAAATATGAGGGGGAAAATCCAGGCAAACAAAAAATAAAGGTAAAAAACTATGCTTTCATCCAGCTTTACTCTCCATAGTTCTCTCTCTGCTGCCAATGGCTCTTTCTCTCCCAAATCTATTGGAATTATCCTGATTCAACTTATTGATGACAAAAGCTAAATCCGGGTCTCTCTTGATTCAAGTCCAGATATTACTGGGAATTGGGAAGTACTGGAACTAGGCAATATAGGCCCTATTTTCCTTAAATAAACTATAATGCAGAAAACGAACATGCAGATAATTTAGAGTTAACTGTAATGACATAATAATAACAGTAATTGAAGAACATAATTTAAAATTATCCTTCTTTGGGCAACTCAGTCACAGGTAAAACATATGTCTATCTTTTGACACCTTTGCTCTTATCTAATCTTTGGATATTGATCAGTACTGCTGATTGATTGATTAATCTTCCTTCTAACTTACACTTTACTGAGGTTAGACCCAAGACATAAGTATGAATTTGGGTGAGAGCCATGTCCTTCCCAGTTCTCTTTATGCTCAAGTAGAATGTAAACTCCTTGAGGGCAGAGCCCATTTTCATTTTCCTAGTGTGTCTAGCACAATGCCTAACACGTAGTAATAAATGCTTGCTAGATGGCAAACGGTTTTCCTTATCATTTATTACTATGTCAGGCATTGTGCTAGACACAAGGAAAATTAAAATAACATCCTTATGGTTCCCATCATCTTCTTGACTCCTAGAGCTGTCCCAAAGATATGTTCAGTGAGTCTACAAAAGAAGTGCTTGCCTCCCAATACTTTTATTCAATTATTAAAAGCAATTATTTCATCCTATTGTAAAATAGCCACAGTTACTTTCTCAAAATCATTCTGTTAGACCTCTATCAAAAAAGAGTAAAAGAATAAGATGATAATAATGATGATAATAATATTGTAGCTCATAGTTATCTAACACTTTATGACTTACAAGGGAAAAATACCTGATTACAAGGAAATCTTTCCTATAGATTACTTTTACATGCAGTGCTTTATGTTTTCTAAAGCATTTCAAAGCATGAGAGCACACAGCATAATGGAAAGAGTCCTGAATTTGGAGGGTGAAGACCTGAATTTGTTCTATACGTTGCCTATGTGATCCTGGTCAAGTCATTATTTCTAATGGAGGTCTACATTTTCTCATCTATAAAATGAATAGGATGGACTAAATAATAGCTAAACAAATAGCTTAAAATCACAATTTAAGGTTTGCAAAGTGTTTTACATCTATAATCTTATTTAATGGGGACTATTATTATCCCCATTTTAAAGAAGAGGAAATTGAGCCTGAGTGGTTAGTGTGTCTGAGGAAGGATTTGAAATCAAATCTCCTAGCCTAGTTCTCTAACAACCAGGCTACCTTAAAGAACAGAAGATCAGTGCTAAGGTCCTCTCCAGTTCTAAGAGAATAATGACGGCAGCTGTCTTAGAATAGTTGTTCATGGTTCTTTACTTTTCTCATGCACCTTCTGGGATGGGCAAGGATAATTATTGCTGACCTTAGATGAGGTCCTCAAGCTCCAGGCCTGTTTCCACTAATGGGAAATGGTAGCAAGGGCTATTAAGTGATTTTTAATATCCCCTTCTAGCACTAAATACTGGTTTCCCTCTTATTATACCCATTTTTAGAATTGAGTAAACTGAGGTCAACATAGGTTAAGTAGCTTATCTCAGACTGCACAGATAGTAATTATCTGGATCACAAGGACAGCATCACAATCCAGTGGGTATGAGCAGTTTTGCAGATCTCTTTGGGGACTTAGATTCTGTTCTAAAAATTGCCTTAGCCCAGTCACCTTATGGTTGTTTTTGGCTTTCATTTTTGAGGAGGACCAATGATACCATGGATGATGGACATAAGTTGGGAGGATAGGCGATGGTCCAAGAGGCAATGGATGACCTTGGCCTCTTCCATGGCTAACCCAGCTCGAAGCAGCCCTTGGGACAGTCAGTCCAGGGCCGTGGAGCAAATTTGCTCATTGTCTCAGAAAAAGTCTTCACACGCTGTAGCCAGCTCCCCTGACCCACCAGTGGGTTGTGGGCCTGTTGGTTTAGCCTGTCTGCCCAGATGATTTACTAAGGGTACATTTGTGCTGCACACAATAGCTCCTCAAACCCCAAGTGAGAATTGGGACAGGTGGGTGTCTGAAATAAATGGAGGATGGTTTTGGGGGGAGGCACTGGGCCCTGGGCTCATCAGGAGGGCACATGTAGGAGGCTGAGTAGCACTTTGAAGAACCTAGGGATTCCAAAAGATGGAAGAAAGGAGGGAGTCATTTCAGGAATAGAAAATGGCTCATTTTACATGGAAAAGTGGAAGTCCATCCCTCTCCAAAGACAGAAATCCCAAATTTGTTGAATCATTCAATCACTGCCATCCCAACAAATGGAGCTAACAAGGTTCTTTGCCTTAACACTTTTTTTCAGGTGAGAGTCTCTTTGATTGGATTATAGAATCAATCAATCAGAGGTATATAGTAGGCATGAATAATTCCTAAACATCTTTATTTGAATCAGTCTACCCATTAAAGACATAAAACTAAGCTTGGGGAAAAAAAGGCCTTAATCAATCTGGAAAGAGATGCTTTGGATGAGATGAGTTGACATTGCCCAGGAAATGTATCGGGATCGATTGGCAAGAATCAGTCATATTCTAAGGAGTTTGGATAAAAAACATCAAGCTGCTTCATAATCCAGGATTTCAATAGCAATAGAGGAGAAACGGTTTTAGCCAGACACTAAGGAGGGAATCACTTGATGGTAGTGATGGGAAAAAGAGGAGGAAGAGGAGGACCAGGAGAAGGAGGGGGAGGAAGAAGAGAAGAAAAAGGGGAGAGTCTCCTGAGTTTCTTACATACTGACCTTTGACCACAGATCTTTGAACTTTAAAAGGTTGGAAATTTTGAGATTTCCAATCTGAGTGAGCTATCTATAGGCTGGGGAGGCAAATTATAGTCACTGGGTCTCAAATTAGAACGTCTGTTATATGATTGATGGACTTTGCCATTCTCTGAGTGAAGGAATTGAGTCTGCAAGAAAAAATGTTGGCGACCGTGTCAGAGACAAGTAGGGACAGGGTCTGTGAACATGGAATGCTAGAACCCCTCCCACACCTTGCATTTTCCTACTTTTCAGGTTTCTGAGCATTCTCTAGTTGGGTAATTATCTCAGCTTTTCAGTAGCCTGTGATCAGGTCCACAGTATGCTCCATCTTCAGCATGATCCTTACATGGCCACATTTCCTCTCTTTAAACCCAAACATGGATCTCTCACGCCCACGTGGGGCTGTAATGAAGCACGGTCGGTTCAACTTCAGAATGTTTTAATCGCTTATGGACAATTAGCTTCTCAGGAAAGAGAGATCCTTCTTCGTGCTCACTCCTATTTGTACATCTGCCATCGCTCCCCATTAGCACGCTGGCTCCTCTTCAGGGCCCCGTAACAACAGCCATAAATTTCCCGAGAGCTTGCCTAAGAATGGATGCAGCTGTCCGTTGTGCCCCATGGAAAAGTCAACGGGAATGAATGTGTGTGGTTCATTTCTTGCCTGTACCAAATGATGGGCTGTATGAAGCATGTCTGTTTTAGGTATAAACCACATTTATCTTGGTATAATTTGAGTTCAAATAGTGTTCTATTGAATTATCCCATAATAAAAAGACATGGGGAGAAAGGAGGGCTAACTTAATGGGCATCTGTCTGTCCCTTCCTAAGTAACTTGTCTTAATTAAAAGTGGATGTTATCTCAGGGAAATCAGATATTTTTATGTTTGATCATTTGACATATCATTGGATGGTATGATGCTTTGAAGTATTTATAGAAAGAAGCAAGTCTTTTAACTTCTATTTGTTTCAATATTCTCAACTACAAAATGGAGATATGGCAGTGGCGTGGGGAAGATAGTAGAAATCACATTGGGTGAATGCTAGGAAATTTATTCCAGGGTTTCTCCTCTACTTGCCAAGTGATTTGGGATAAGTCACTTCTCTGATTAATCCTAGTTTGAAAAACAGACAGCAGAAGGAGGGGCAGGATGAACCAGGATCCCAGATTTAGAACTGAAAAGAACTTGAGGGGGTCTTCTATTTCAACTCCTCCTTTTACAGATGAGGGAGTTAAGGAAATAAAATGATTTCTCCAAAGTGACCCAGGGAATGAGCATCAGAGGCAGAGTCTGACCTCCAGAGGCAGTGCCTCCATGTGCTATAAGGCTTTCTAAATGATGGATAGGGTGTCTTCCCTCTGGAACATTGTAGGAACTGATGACCTGCCTTGGGGACATGCCCAGATAGACTTGGAAGCTCAACTGGGCCTGAAATCTTGTGAAGAAAGTCAATCCTCTCCAGGAAGGCAGAACTCCTCCTCTTTAAAGATCCTTTTCAATTCTGCTAAATTTAGCAGAAAACAATTTCCCACCAAGGATTCCCAAGGGTGTAAGAAAATCCACGTTAGAGATGTGGAGAGTTACAGAGCAGTGCTAAAAATCAGCAGGGCACCACGGGCTCATGCGCTTTGCTTCCCAGGGAGCTACTATGTCCTAGATGTTCATTCCCTGAATTACTGGTCCTTTCCCCATTAGTTAACTAATTAACCCAGAAGGACAGAGTTAGGGGCTATCCAAAATGTAGCGAGGGCCCCAAGTGAACCATTTCATCCAAGGTGACCCTGACCTCCAGCTCTGTACCACTGATACTCTAAGGTCTTCCCTGATCCCCCCCATATAGACTTCTTTTGGTTGCCCTCTGGGTAACCATATTTGTTCCCTGGAAGTCTTAAGTCCTGGAGTGCTTCTGTTTCTCACTATTTAGATCAACAAATCTCAATGTATTTTTGTTTGTACTTTGTTCTTGAAGAGGACCATGGCATCATGGAGGGGATGCCATGACATGAAAGTGAATTGGATTTAAGTGGGACAGGACTGGTCAAGGTCACCTGTCTCACTTTCCCCTCCAGAGCCATCTGAGTCCAGGGGCCAGATACAGATCAGGATGTCTAGAGGTGGCTCTCAAATAATGGAAAGCCTGTGAGCTACAACAAAGATTACAATGATATAATATAATACAACATAACAATATAACACAATACTAATGTGATATATAATACAATGTAATATGTTGTAATATAGCATAATAATAATTGCTAATAGTAGCAATCATTGTCATCACATCTTTATCATCATAACTGTTATTGCTATCCCGACATCTTTTTTAGCTGGACTGCATCAAAAAACATGGGGAAAACAATAGCTTTAATTGATATAGCATTTTAAGGTTTGTAAAGTGTTCTATATACATAATTTCATGTGATCCCTACAGCAAGTCTATAAAGTAAGTTCTATTATTATGGCTATTTTACAGATGAGAAAATTGAGGTTCAACAAGGTTAAGTAATTTGCTCAGAATAGTTCAACTGGAAAGTGTCTGGGATGGGATTGGAACAGGCCTTTATGCCTTCAGATGGCACTCTGTTTGCTAAGTGCAAGACTTGGAATCAGGAAATCTTGGGTTTAAATTCTGTATCTAATACTTGCTAGCTTTGTGACCATGGGTGCATCACTAAACCTCAGTGTCTGCACATACAATGTGGATAATGTTTATGGTAACCAATTACTTATTATATTATAGTGTACTGTTACTAAAAATTGATTAATCATAGTAAATGCACAAATGGTACATTATGAAGTGCCCATTAAATACCAGGGACTGTGCCACAAAAACAAAAATCAAAATCTTGCCCTCCAGGGAAAATCTACCTCACTGAGTTCTTATTTGCAAATATATTTGGAAAAAAAACTTAGCATAGTATTTGGCACACAGTAGGTACTTAGTAAATATTTACTGATTTGCCCTAACTTGATATATAAAATGTTTACAAGTTTACACACATTAGGGAGGAAGGGAAGAGAACAAGCATTTATAAAGCCCTTATTATGTGTCAGTCATTGAATTAATAAATACATAGTATTATTATTACTATTATCATCATCATTATGATGGTGATGGTTGGAATTAATGTTAGGTGAAATGATAAAATAAGAAAGTATATTTTTAATCCATGATCCTTTCTTCTAGGTACCAGCCACTAAAGTGACCCCCAATATCACCTCTACTTGTCCCAAATAACCAGGTTTATGGCTGGAACAGACAAAGCCTCTCAATATAGCCCATTTGCAATGGGTCTCACTCTGCATCAGGTGATGGTCATAGTGTGACAGAAGGTGATAACAGATTAATCATGTCACCTTTCCCAGGGAATATATGCAATGCTTTCTCCCAGTTAAAAATGTTCCAGGAGGTCCTTAAGGGGTGATGCGAGTCCCACTGGCAAGTAGGTTCGCCTGTAGGGCATGTGGGCAGCTCGTAGGGCTGGCTGGTCCTGCTTGTTAATCAGTGATGATCATGTTTACACATTTGCTCTGAGCATGAATTAATAATTTAGTTATGATATTTGACAAAAAAAACCAGGCCATCGTGTTGTTATCTCAATAGAAATGGTACCAGCCTTCCCATTTATTCTCTGAGGTTTGTCTGGGCTTTGCAGTGGCAGGAAGCAGGGGTAAAATCAATGCAGTGTCTGCAGGGTGTGGGGGGCAGAGAGCTTGTGGGACCATTGACCCTGCAGAGTCTGGTCTGAGGGTCACTTCAATAAGATTGAGAGGGGCAGCAAAGGTCCAGAAGACAATAGGAGATGAGGCAGCAAGACGTGCTTTCCCTCTTCCAAAGCCTTCTTGGTTATTGTTATGTAACTATCTTGGTTATTATAATATAGAATTATTATATTATTATTTGGCATGAGACAGTGGACAGAACACTAACTTGATATCAGAAAGAATTGGGCGAAAATCCCACTTCTGACAACCTCCTTGCCATGGGCACGGCACTTAAATTAACCAACCCTTAGTCTCTTCATCTATAAAATGGAAATATTCATAACTGTAGGGCTTATCTTCTGAGGCAGATGAAAAGTTATTAGTATAATGGAAAGTATACCACCTTTGGAGATGGAGGAACTGGATTCAAATCCTATATCTGCTATTACCAACGGCACCTTGGGTAAGAAATTTAATCTTTCTGAGCCTCAGTTTTCTAAAATTAGGGGTCTGCATTAGATAGTCTCTAAGGCTCCTTCTGGCTCTAAATCTGTAGGTCTACAAGCCCAAAGTGTATAGTATAAAGTGTATAAAATCCTTTGCAAACTTTCAAGGGTATTCCAAAAGCCTTAGCTTCATTTTAACCTTTAATAACTTAATGGTGAATATTAATTATGATTATGTAGTAGTTGTTATTCATATAAAGTTCTCAAACCTTAAGGTAGTATATAATGGTAGGTGTTTAAAAAAATGTATATGGTTTCATGTTATATTTTGCAGGGCATTTATTTTATCTCCCAATTAGATGGTGAATTCTTGCAGCAAAATCTTATTTTTCTGGACCTCGCATGTTAACATGGAGCTCTCCTCTGTTTTGGTGGCCCAGAAATATTTCTGTATTGATTTATGGATGTAGGGATCCTGTCCTGAATTCCCTGGGCCTCCTTGTTAACGAGGCACACTGTAGTGAACAGGTAGTGAAGGGACAGCGGGGAATGGGGAGCTTGGCAATTATTTAAGAGTCTCCTTGGGCCAGCTGTGCTCCACAAGCTGGTTTTCCTTTTTGGAGAAGCACTTCCTCCTGTCTCTCTTCTCAGAATTACCCTATGGAGAGCCAAGAACGGCCTGATTTGGCCCAGTGCCATGGGCCAGGGCTCAATAGTTCACAGGAAAGTCAAATCCAATTCTGTCTTGCCCATTATAACAAAACACCAGTCACAGATATAATGATACCTTTAGAATTCAGCATGGTGTTTTTCTGCCCACAAAGTGAGGGTGTACAGTGATATTGAGGATAAAGGATGCAGGGTGTGGTGGGACAAATTCCATATGGGAAGGAGACGAAGGGTTTGCTAAGCTGACCCTTGCCCTATTCCTGGTCGCCTTCTGGCTGTGGGGAAATCTGGGTAGTGGTCCTAGGGAGAAAGGCAACAAGGGCGGAGGAAAGTGATACTGATAAGGTCTTATCAACCAGACCATCTTTGTCCCACCCCAATATAATCCTCCGACTCTTTCTCATCCTTTCCAGATAATACATTTTAAAAATGAATGTCAAGAAGGAGCCAGCATAATGGTAGCTGAAAGCAAGACACTTCCAGAGGCTATTGCCAAATCTGGAAGCGAACTTGGTGGAGCAAACATTTTGAAAAAATTGCTGTAAGTTTGAGTTTATTCTCCCCAGGGGAGAGCATCAGGAAAAATATGTCCTTTAGGTGTTGGGTACATGTTTGTACTTCTGTACAAACTTCTTTTGTCAGTCAGTCAATAAGTATTTGTCAAGTGCTTACTATGTACCAGACCCTGTGCTAAGAATTTGGGGATACAGAAAAAGGTTAAACAAGGAAACACTTCCGGCAGAAATCCCTGCTTTCAAAGGGGATTTGCAAAAAAGTAATTTGTGTTATTTGGTTAAGTGAAAGTATTCACCAGAATGGTAGGGAATTCACCAAAATGGAATGTCAAATCAAAAGCATTAGATAAAGACCCCCGCCCCAGAAAACCCTACAAATTATTGGGGGTCATATAATATAGTCTTTCTGGTTCTTTATATATAATATAGTCTTTTTGGTTTCAAATAAAAGAAATTTTCCAAAGTAGGTCTTGTCTTCAGTAATGTATATCCATACTACTTGGAATGATTATATAATATATAATATGAAATCCAAATAGAATGAAGAGATACTTCAGTGGATCTCTGATTTCATCAAGTAGAGCCTTCCATTTCCTTTCTCTTGCCCTCAACATAAATGTTAATAAGAGACTGAGAAGAGGAACCTGAAATCCCTCTGGAAGATTCTCCTTAGACTACAAATGACAGGAAGGATTTGTTCATTGGAATCAAAGGTTTAATAAACAATGGGATGGTCCTAGAAAAATAAGGAAAAGGTTATTCTGAATAAAGTCTGTGAGAGATATCCTCAGGGATAATGCCTTCATGATGACTAGCAGGCAGTTTGCCATGACAGAAACATGAATTACCCATAAAAGTTTACCAGCAAGAATGATAGAGAACCACTAGCTTCCCTTTGAGAAAGAGACTCACAGTGGCTTTTAGTGCATGTAGTATATATTTCTACTAATGTCAGGTAACAGTTATTTATGGGCAAAGTAGAGGCCAGTTTCCTGTTATTCTTCAATTACATAGGAGAATTAAGAGTCCTTTGAATGAATGAAAGAAATACTTCAAGAAGAAAGTATTCAATGCTCCAGAGAGGAAGATGGGGAGGTTTATTTTATAGAAGAGAAGATTCAGGGGGCATGGCAGCGTCTTCAAATATCTGAAAGACTGTCATCTAGAGTAACAATTGAGATTTGTTCTGTTTGGTCCCAAAGAGCAGAACCAGGAGGAGTAGGTAGGACATATAAAGAAACAAAGCAGGAATAACTTCGTAACAATCAGAACTTTTTGGTTTTCTCAAGAGATGATGGGTTCCCCCTCCTTTGATGTATTCAGGCAGAAGGTTGGATGGCCACCCAATGGGAATTCCATTCGTATTACATTAAACCAAATGGTTGCTGAGGTCCTTTTTAATAGCCAATGCAATCACCATTTAGCATTAGTACATTTTATATATTAGCAATGTGGCAGAATGGGTGGGAAAATTAGCCTTTGAGCCAGGTAATCCACATGCCATTCAAACATGTGCCATTAAAACATGTTGGCTGGGTGACCTTGAGAAAGTTGTCACTTCTGAGTAGCCCTAGACAGCTCTCTAAAAATAAATTTCAGAAAAGATACAGTCCTTCACTCCTGCAGGAAGTTTTCTCACTTTGGGGAATTCCCTACACCAATGAAATCATATGCCTAGTCCCTATCTCCTGAATTTAGTTGAAAGGTTTTTTTATTTTTAAACTCAAAAATATCAAACTATCATTTTTTTAAAACTATAATTCAGACATGGAAGATGTTATTGACAACATTGCAGCATTTCCCCAAATAGCTTTTATAATGAGACAATTTAGACAGCAGAAGAAGCTGGGGACTTATACAGAAGACTTGTATTATGGGTCAAAATGTTATTTTTAAGCGAATCTTATTTCACAACCTTTCTCCATCTCTAGCTGACTGGTTGTCATGCTCTAAGATGGTTAGTATATCATTGCCGAGTTACAAAGGGGCAGTTGACAAGGGAGGTAACCTGGAAGGTCAGGCTAAATAAAGAGTCTTGCTTTATTCAAGAGTAAAAAGGCTTTAAGAGGTGTTTGAAATATTGAAAATCTTAATGGCCAGTATCAACCCAAGCTCATATTTTCAGTCCATCTTGGATGACGATAAAACAGAAATACATGTGTCAAGAAGCTTTTTCTCGGATAAGTGGTAATTAAAGTATGAACTCACCTCAAATTCCAAGGTCATTGAGTTAAAAAACATTCTGAGAAATTAAAGAAAGGCTTAGCTGCTATGCAGTAAGAAATGATAAATGAACTTTCATGGAAAATATTCTTTATTCATTCCCTTTCCTTATCTGATGTTTAATGTCCTTTTGCACTTAAGGTCTTGAAGATGTTAGTTTATTTTCTGTAATACAACACAAATCATGAAGTAAGAACGTGATAAATGCTTTGATTCGAATAGAAAAGAGTATGGTATACAGGGGGACTGAAATTGGGAGAACTTGGATGTGAATCCTTGTTTATCTACTTTCTGCCTTCTCTGGATGGGTATTCCCCAAGGAGTATATATATATATATATATATATAAAATCCTGTGCTGTGTGCTGAGTTCCAAATCATACCTGGGTTCTGCCATTGGTCACATGGGTGATTTTGGACAAAGTTCTCTCCTAAAGTTAAGACTATAAGATCCCCTACAGTCCCAGATCTACGATCCTGTGACATCTTCACATGGATGTCCCACTTAAAACTTTAACCTAACTCCAGACTTATCTTTGACTCCTACTCTCCCTACCTTTAATATCCAATCATCAGTTGATTTCATCTGTAAATACTCGTGTCTACCCCTTCTTGTCTTTTTCTACTGTAACATAGAGCCTCGTTACCTTCTGCCTGAATTATTGCAATGGTTTTCTTCCGGGTCTTCCCACCCCAGAATCACAGACAGTTTTGAGAGTTTGGTGGTTATATAGTCCGATCCGTACATGAAAGGTATCCCCACTATAATATATCTGACAAATGGTCATGGAGTCTCTGCTTGAAGACTTCTAAGGAGAGGGAAACTTCCACCTGTCAAGACTGCCCATTCTTCTTTGGGCAGCTCTAATTGTTAGGAAGTTCTTCTTCCTGACATCAAGTAGTCTAATCTCTAAAGTGGAGACTGGATCTGAACTCAGGTCTTCTTTCATCTGGCCCATCACTCTATCTACCATTTCTATCTTTACCACTATCTACTATGGCTACTCCACAAACCCAGTATACCTTTTGTCTATTAAATTAGTAATCTTATTTTTAAAAAGTAAATTAATTTCATCTGACATCACCTGTTCTTGAGAAAACCATATCTTTTTTGTAATCATTACTTCCATTTTGAGATGTTTAACCCACTTTAATCATCCATTCTAGGATTTTCCCAGAAATCAAAGTCAAACTTATTAGCTTATAATTTATATACTGTTATCTTCATTGTCAAAAACTGGAACAGCAGTTTTGTTTCTCCAATCTTGTTTTTTCCCCATGATCTTTCTTTTTTTTAATTATAACTTTTTATTGACAGAACATATGCCTGGGTAAATTTTTACAACATTATCCCATGCACTCACTTCTGTTCCAATTTTTCCCTTCCCTCCCTCCACCCCCACCCCTAGATGGCAGGCAGTTTCATACATGTTAAATATGTTATAGTATATCCTAGATAAAATATATAATGTGTGCAGAACCAAATTTCTTGTTGTACAGGGAGAATTGGATTCAGAAGGTAAAAATAACCTGGGAAGAAAAACAAAAATGCAAACAGTTTACACTCATTTCCCAGTGTTCCTTCTCTGGGTGTAGCTGAGTCTGTCCATCATTGATCATTTGGAACTGTATTAGCTCTTCTCTATGTTGAAGATATCCACTTCCATCAGAATACATCCTCATACAGTATCATTGTTGAAGTGTATAGTGATCTCCTAGTTCTGCTCACTTCACTCAGCATCAGTTCATGTAAGTCTCTCCAAGACTCTCTGTATTCCTCCTGCTGGTCATTTCTTACAGAGCAATAATATTCCATAACCTTCATATACCATAATTTACCCAACCATTCTCCAATTGATGGACATCCATTCATCTTCCAGTTTCTAGTCACTACGAAAAGAGTTGCCACAAACATTTTGGCACATACAGGTCCCTTTCTCCTCTTTAGTATTTCTTTGGGATATAAACCCAATAGTAGCACTGCTGAATTAAAGGGTATGCACAGTTTGATAACTTTTTGGGTATAATTCCAGATTGCTCTCCAGAATTCCAGAACCAACAATTCCACCAACAATGCATCAGTGTCCTAGTTTTCCCACATCTCCTCCAACATTCATCATGATTTTTTCCTGTCATCTTAGCCAATCTGACAGGTGTATGTGAAGATATCTCAGAGTAGTCTTAATTTGCATTTCTCTAATCAGTCATATGAGTAGAAATAGTTTCAATTTCATCATCTGAGAATTGTCTGTTCATATCCTTTGACCATTTATCAACTGGAGAATGATTTGATTTCTTAGAAATTAGAGTCAATTCTCTAAATATTTTGGAAATGAGGCCTTTATCAGAACATTTGACTGTAAAAATGGTTTCCCAGTTTGTTGCTTCCCTTCTAATCTTGTTTACATTAGTTTTGTACAAAAGGCTTTTTAATTTGATGTAATCAAAATTTTCTATTTTGTGATCAATAATGATCTCTAGCTCTTTTTTGGTCACAAATTCCTTCCTCCTCCACAAGTCTGAGAGGTAAATTATCCTATGTTCCTTTAATTTATTTATGATCTTGTTCTTTATGCCTAAATTGTGGACCTATTTTGATCTTATCTTAGTATGTGGTGTTAAGTGTGGGTCCATATCTAATTTCTGCCATACTAATTTCCAGTTTTCCTAGCAGTTTTTGTCAAATAATGAATTCTTATCCCAAAAGTTAGGATTTGGGGTTTGACCAAATACTAGATTGCAATAGTTATTGACTATATAGTTATTGCTATAGTTATTGTCTTGTGAACCTATTCCATTGATCAACTAATCTATTCTTAGCCAATACCAAATGGTTTTGGTGACTGCTGCTTTATAATATAGTTTTAGATCAGGTACAGCCAGGCCACCTTAATTTGATTTTTTTCATTAATTCCCTTGAAATTCTTGACCTTTTGTTCTTCTATATAAATTTTGTTATTTTTTTCTAGGTCATTAAAATAGTTTATTTTCCCATGATCTTTCAAAAATCACTGACAATGCCAATTTTTTTTAAGTATTTCTCCCCTCAATCTTTGTTCTAATCAATAATTAAAATAAACATCTAACTTTTATACTAGTTCCCAAATATTTCTTTCACAGAGTTAGTCATTTTCTTCCTCTGCTCAAAATCATCAATAGCTCCCTATTGCTTACACAATAAAATTCAGATTTGGGGGGGGCATTCAAGACCTTTCTGGGCTAATCTCACATGACTCTCTTCTGTGCATTGGACAGCTTTCTGTTCCCTTCTCTTTCAGTTTTGACATTCGATAATTTTATGATTCTGTGGCTATCTCTACTAAGGTTGCTCCTCCAGTTTAGAATGTTTTTCCTTCTCTTTTATCTAATGATTCCCTAACTAAAGGTCAGCTAACCTCGGAAACCTTTATTGATCCCTCTGACTGGTAATGACCTTCCCCCTCGAGCTTCACCCAGCACTTTGTTTTATGCAATCCTGTAAATAGTGTGTATTATGGCTACCTGCTTGACATTCCACAAATAGGCTCTAAGTGCTTTGCAAGTAAGCACCTTGATTTAACCAAACCCTGCCTCTGTCTCTATAATGTTCTGCTGTCTCTAACTTGTGATTGTTCTCTGGGAGCAAGTTTCTTGGGGAGCTTCTGGAGGTAGCCTTCCTTTCAGTTCAGTAATCCCTAAATGCAGCCAGGAGTTAAAGTCCAGATCCTCTACTGTGTCCTTCAAAATCCTGAATCTTCAGTCTCTAGCTCCCTCTGAATCCAAAGCCTCCAGCCAGCACAAAGGTAGACGTGGGAATGGATCAGACTCTGAATCTCCTAGAGTGTGGGATTGTGGGTGTCCCAGAAATCAGTCCTAGTTGTGAATCTCCCGAAAGTCCATGAGCAGGCTTTTCCTTTAGACTTGTGAATCTGCTGGACTTGCGAATCCACTGAATCCTGGCTCTGAATCTCCTCGAGCTTCCCTGAAGTTCTCCCGGGAAGTCCTCTCCTTGACCTAATCCAGACTGACTCCCCCACTCAATGTTGGCTCCTTATATCCTCCTAGAGAATGAGCTTGTGAGAACTCCATGGGCTTGTGGGAACTCCTTACTGACCAATGAGGTGTAAACTCCCTTAAAGGTGTGAACTAAACACATTACCTTGTCTCAAGTTCTGGCCCATAACATCTGCAGGAATCCCAGCACCTAGAGCAAGTGGAACTCTAAATGTTTGTTGTATCCCATTTGCATAATAATCATCACCATCAATCTCCAAGATAGATCCTATCTGAAAGCTAATATCCTGGTGAATCTGACCCATGGAACAAGATGTAGACCATTCAGATACAAGTATTTATAAGTATTTGAGTATCTGATCAAAGACTTATAGCATGGGAGTAAGAAAGAATGGTATAGTGAACAGAACCCCAGGATTAGAGTCTGGGGCCCTGAGTTCAGAGGGCCTGCCTCTGTAGGGTGGGCTGCCCTTTGTGCTGGAGTTAAGGTAAAAGACTTACCGATAGTATGTCTGACTGTGGTGGAGCGGATCAATAAGAGATTGGAAGGCTCTACCATAAGCTGGGCATAAATAGCCCATGTGTCTCTACGTTTGTGCATTTCACATCACTTACTGCTTGTTTGACATTGGCCAAATCACTTAATCTCTCAGTGCTCCTGCAAAATAAAATCCTAAATCCAGTATAATAGTATGACGATAAAAGGCTTGGATTTGGAACCTGAGGCCTAGATTTGAATCCTGGTTAATCTGTGCAATTTCTAAGAGGCCGGGACTGGGCTTCTTTATCTTCACACTGGAGGAATTGGATTAAATGACTGAAGCTCAAGCTTCCAGCTTGTTTTGTTCAGAGGACTCCAAGCATTAATGCTCTTTCCCTTTCTGTCAATGCAGGTTGGCAACTCTCCTGCAATTTCCACTTTTACAGAATTTCCTGGAGGCGCTGCGAGATTAAATAATTTTCTTTTTCTCTGCCTCCCATTTTCATCTATAATCTCAACTTCAGCAAGTTACTGGCTCTCCCTCTAGTTTATCTCATGTGCATCTTTTTAGAACATAATTGTTTCCATGGTATTTCCCCCATTAGACTGCAAGCTCCTTGAGGGCAGGGACTGCTTCTTTGTGCTTGGCACAGTGCCCAGCACCTAGTAAGTACCTTATAAGTGTTTATACATTTGAAGTAAAAAAATAAACCATTAACTATTACAATAATTATTAGAATTATCAGAATTACATTAATTATTAAAATTACACACTTATCTAATCCAATTTGGCACAGTTAAGGGCTAGGGCTAAAGCTAGGGCTAAGATGGTACCCCAGAGAAAGGAAGCTACAGGTTATAGACCTACAGACCAAATTTATGAAGGAAAGAATCAAAGGTGAATATTGGCGGGTAGCAAGACTCATCCTCCGGAACCCAAGTCTGGCTCAGACACTCACTAGCTGTGTGCCTAGGCAAGTCGCTTAGTCCTGGTTGCCTCAGTTTCCATAGCAGTACTTCTCCAAGAAAACCCCAAAGAGTTGGACACAACTGAAATGACTGGATGACAATGACAAGAGAAGTAAAGGAGGGAGATTGTAACCTGGGAGGACATTGTCTGGAGGGAGACTCCAAGCCCGGCTGTGTCAGAACAAGTGAAAATGATTCCTAGGTTTGGGGCGCCCAAGCCAGGTTTTAGGGGCGTTAGGTCCAATAGAATTTGGTGGTCTGTCTTTCCTGGGAGCATGTCACACCGTGACTCACATCTGTGGGCTTTCAGGGGAATAGTCCACTTCTGGGAATCTTGAGAGCTGGCAAGCAGTTTGGGAGCCATCTGACCGGGGCAGGACCTTGGCACTGCTCCCATGCCCCTGTACCTCTTGTGCCAGTTTGTGCTGGAGGGACATTAGCTTCAGCCTTTTGCAGACTCCTGCCTGGAGAGTGGGCAGACTTTTTGGGAAGAAAAGGCTTTGATTAATTGATCCATTTACATTAAGTACTGCAGGGCGCCACATGAATAGCATTGCTATTAACTATTGAACAATTATTAAGCCCCTGCAGTGTGCTTGGACGGAGAACAAATGGTTCAATTCTGGGGGGAGGGAGTGTATGTTGGGGGTGGGGATGGGGTCACGTAGGAGGAGAGGGTCTCATTCCTCTCCAGGCTGCAATCTAGATTTCCTTGACTATGTTCCAGATTTAAGTTTGAATCTCACTCCAGTTCTATGATTTTCAGCTCTGGGATTCTGGAAGACCCCTCCTACACTATGATTGGGCGGCTTCTCTTAGACCCTCCTGCCATGTCTCATTTCTTTCTATCCCTCTATTCTTTAGACTTTTCTCTACTATATAATATATAAACTATTATCATTTTCTCTGCTATTTTCTCTGCTTTGTGAAATCTTTGTCTCACCCCGGACCCCCTTTTATCTGTTGTCTATGAGATCTTCTCCCATTAGAATGTAAGCTCCTTGAGGGCCAGGACTGTCTTGTTTGTATTAGCCCAAACTAACACCTTTTTATGGCTAGTCATTTTCAGTCATGTCTTGGATTTTCTTGGCAAAGAAGCTGGAATGACTTGCCGTTTCCTTCTCTAATTCATTTTACAGATGAGGAACCGAGGCAAACGGGGTTGAGTGACTTCCCCAGAGTCACACATATAGTGGATATCTGGGACGGGATTTGAGTTCAAGAAGATGAATTTGACTCTAGGTCTGAGCCACTTAGAAGCCACCTAGCAGGTGGCAGGCTTATTGACTGGTGTAAATGTTTCCAAGGACATTCCAGGTACCTTGATGTATATGGCCCTAGGGTGGGTTGGGAGAGGGTGGGGAGAGTCGGGGAAGGTGATGTCTTTCCCTTTTTTTGGACATTACCCTCTTTTCCCATCAGAGATGTTAGAAGATGCTCTATCCTATTCTCTGTCCTCCAAACCCCACAAAGTCCATAGTGAGGAATACATCTCTGCTCATTCCGAAGAATCTCAGAGTCAAAAAAGTCTGTGAGGTGGTCGGAGACTTCAGGGACACTTTCCCTAACTAGTCATCCAGCCTTTGCTTGAGGCTGTCCCATGAAGAGGAGCTCACCACCTGCTGAGTCAGCCCATCTACCATTTGGACAGAACGGGATCATCAGGAAATCTCTGATGCAGCAGAAATCAGCCACATCAAAGGAGTTTCCCAAGATGCCCTGAGTTGCCCAAGGTCATATAGCCGGCAGGTTATCAGGGGCCAACCTTTTTTTTAAATCCTCCACATTACAGCACCACTTTTCAGATACTGAATCTCAACTTCATCTAAGATGATAGTAACTTTTTTTTGCTTCCCTCTCAAACTCAAATTGAACTCATAGGACCCTAGAATCCCAAGTCTTCTTCATATGAATTATTGCCTAGCCATCTATATATTTGTGCAGTTGACTTTTTGTATCTAGTATAGGACTTGACATTTATATACACAAAATTTTCTCTTAAGACATACAATTTTTCTAAATTACTGAGATCTTTTTTATACCCCATTCAGCAGATAGAATCTGGGCTTGGGATCAGTCCAGCCTCAGACACGTATTAGCCGTGTGACCCTGGACAAATCACTTCATCTTGATTGCCTCAGTTTCCTCATGTGTAAAATGAGCTGGAGAAGGAAATGGCAAACCTCTTCTGTATCTCTGCCAAGAAAACCCCCAAAAGGATCACAAACTGTAGGACACAATTGAAATGAGTACCAACAACCACCCATCATTCAACTTATCTATTCTTTCCAGTATTTATGCCATCTGAAAATGTGATAACATTCTTTTATCAAATCATTAGTAAGAAATATATTTTAAAAAACCAAGGCAGAAGAGAAAGCCCTGTGGTGTTTCATAAGAATTCAACTTTATTGAGGTTCAGTATTCTTTGGGATCCATCATTCAATTAGTTTTGAACTCACCTAATTTTACTTATCTCTTTCATAACTTTCCATCTTATCCATGAGGATATCGGGAGGCACTTGTCAAATGCCTTGACAAATCCCAAGTATATTCTTGCTGTGGTATTCTGCAGATTTAACAGTCTAGTTATTCTGATAGAAAAGAAAATGTGGTTAGTCCCCTTAACATTTACCATTTCTTCTCTTCCTGTGTGGTATTCTCACCCATCTTAAAATGCTATCAGTTTTCTCTGATTCTCCTGGATTGGTAATAACTTTACTGCTTAGACTTTAAATTCAGAGAGTTGTTTTTGTAATTCTCTTAGGTATTATTTTAGTCTCTTATCCTCTTGGCCAGTAAATTCTTTGACAGCAGGGATTATATCTCAGATATTGTCTCCCAGTACCCAGCATAGTGCTCTGCACACAGTGGGTACTGAAATATTTTTGGGGTAATTTATATTATTTTATAAGATAAATTCTTAATAATCAGCACTTGCTTTCCCAAACAATCATGAACTGTTGCTTCAGTAATACACTGTAGCTTGTCAGCAGTCAAAGTCAAGTTCAATAGGTTGAAGAAACTACCTTCTCCCTTTCCAAAACTGGGGCATTTTTCTGTCTCTACTCATGTAATGCTTCTCGTGTGTTCATTGTGAGTAACCTAGAGCAAGGCAAACATAGGCTATTAACTAAGGAAATCCCTGAGCCAGGGAAAAGAACAATTTTTGTCTGGGACTAGGTAGGCAAGGTCAGACCGTTATTAGAAGTTTCTACAGGGTGCTGAGAGCCAAAGGACTGGGAAGTGTAGACGTGACAATTGGAGAACTCAGTTCTAAGAAACCTGCCAGATTTGAGGATGTCAAAACCCAGGGAGTGCCAGGCAGCTAGCCAACTTAAAGGGCTTCCTGGGGACTCAGGCTTTTTCTCTGTGGAAATGAATGTGACCTGGCCATTTCTCATACCTTTGTCCCTGCTTGGGGTTGTTCCACCTCTTCCAGGTGCTGTGACCACTCCTATTTAACTCATACCTCTTCCACCATCTTTCAAAGATCAGGAATCCCATCAGCTCCAGAATGGTATCATCTTGTGATACACTGGCCTTATACCATCCGAGCCGGGTGACTTGAGGGGACTAAAGTGTTCTCTTACCAGTTAATGGCTTATCTTGGGTTTCAGTTCCATTTTTGTTTTCTACCTGTATATCCATCAATAGAGAACACATACTGATGGTGAGATTGCTTTCAAGTGTACATCATAGAATCAGTTCTAGTAATGATGATAAGAATAAAGGACATTTACATAATACTTTAAAGCTACCAATTGCTTTGTACACATTTTTAGAGAGCCACCATAGTCTGGTGGATATGATGCTATACTTGAAATTAGGAGAAACTAGAATCAAAACTCACCATTGATACTTACCAGCTGTAAAACCTGGGCAAATCATATCATCTGAGCCTCTGTTTTCTTATCTGTGAAGGGGAAATACCTATAGACCTAATGTGAGGCTTAAATCATATATATATATATATATATATATATATATATATATATATATATATATATATATATATATATATATATATATATATATATATATATATATGTATATATATATATATATACATATATATACATATACATTATATATATATAAAAAGAAATTTGTGTCAGTTATAATTATCTAATTGGAACCTTTAAAAAATCTGTGGGATAGATTGAATATTACCATTGCCATCTTACAAATGAGGAAGCTGAGACCCAGAAGAGATGTGTGACTTGCCCATATTCCCAGAGGAGAATTTTTTCTCAAGAGTAGGTCTTTGGTTCAGAGAATAATCAGCTCATCCTGGTCCACCCCCAGATTAAGTCTTTAGGAGTTGTCATAAATTATATATATCACACACACACATATATATCTATATATATACATATACATATATTTAGATGTATATATATATATATATATATATATATATATATATATATACATTGTATATACTATACAATTTAGTCATTTAACAGAATTTTGGACCATGATCCTCAATGTTTCCGGTTATGAATTCAATTCATTTAAATTCCATTAAATTAATATTTATTAAGTGTTCATAGGATTCAAATACACTAATTATACTTGGTGCTTTTAAAGTAATATAAGTAATATAATCCAGGATGGGGGTGGGGAGGGAAGGGAAGGAAGTTCTATTAGGAAAAAAAGTGAGATTAATCCAAAACTGGGAATAGATTCAAGATCAATCTGGGAGAAAGAAAAGTGATACTAAACCCAGATATCTGCAGTGCTAAGCGGAGAATAAGCACACATAAATGCACATTAAGTCAGCATAACTCAAAGTCTCAGAATTTGTGGGTTAGAACTCAGTCATCAACTTATTCAATCTTGATCTGAAGCACAATTTCTGTCTACAACATCCCCACAGCAAGAGCTCATCCAGTGGCAGTGACTACCTTTCATGATAGTGCAGTCCATTTGGAGGTTGTTCCAAAGTTTTTCATGTTTTATTATTCTCCTGGAACTGTGATCTCATCAATGCAGATACTCCTTCGGAGAATAACAAATGCCAATGATCATCCAACGAGATTCCTGCTTTCCAATAAATCCACTAAAGAACCCTTGCTTAATATTCTGGAGTCTTTCCCCTAGACCTCTGGATCTTTCATGAATAATAATAGAACACATGGGCTGTCCCACATCCTTTTTCATTTTATTTTTTTTTCCACATCCTTTTTCAATACTACTTTTCTCTGGCAACATTGTTTTATCTGATTCTCCTATGTAATTTTTCTCCATTCTTTCCCCTCCCCTCAAACATTTTTATGATTGCTTGGTAGTCTGGAGTATGATCTCTCTAGATGTGAAATTTCTTTTTTTTTTTCTTTTTAAACTGAGGGGTTTGTCAGTTGTGATCTTCTCAAAGCCTAATTCTGCTTATTAGCCAACATTTAAATCTCTTTTGTGAGATATATTTTTGTGTCTTCCAAAAAAGGTGCCAAGGCAGTTGCTGGTTACGAGGACACAGAATCAGCAAAGGGCTGACAATGATCTCAGTCAATAGTCTTTGGGTTGGATCATCCAACCTCACTATCCTCTCATCTTGCCCTAAAGAACCCTTTTGGAAGCTCTTTTGCTCCTTTCCTGGGACCTTGTTCACTTAGTAGCGCGCATATAGGACTTTAAATTTAGGGAGCTTAATATCTCCTCATCCAGCAGATCAGGAAGCATGTTGATATTAGACCTAGAATTGAGACTTAGAAGCAATCTCTTTCCTAGCAGGAGCTGGAAGCTGTAAGAGCTTCTCTCCTTCCCAGGCACAAGAGCCTCTCTTCCCCTGACCCCCTATCCTCCATCCCAAATTAAGGAAAAGTGATGGGAAGCCATGTCTGTATTCAAAGTCTGACAGTTGGAAGATCCACTGAATGGTGACCTTTCCTTCCTAACAACTCAATCTGCTTCCTGGAGGGACTAAATGGGTGTGATGGGTAAACTTCAGATATTGATCTTCTCTCTTCAGGTAGCTGACATTTATGTGGTACTTTAAGGTTCACAAAGCACTTTCCTTGTGTTACTTCATTTGATACTCACAACAAAGTTAACTATAAAAATGAAAATCTCCATTTTACAGATGGGGAAACAGACTCACAGACTCTTTCCATTAAGTTGTTATCATACATCTCTGATCAATCTTTTTTTGAAGCAATTGAGGTCAAGTAACTTGCCCAGAGTCAGACATCTAGGAAATGTTAAATGTCTGAGGTCAGATCTGAATTCAGGTCTTCCTGACTCTAGGGCTGGTACTCTATCTATTGCATCGTCCAGGTGCCCCTCTGATCAGTCTTTACGTAGAGAGATATAGCACAAGGGAATGGGGGAAACATTGACATGAGCCTCAATTTCCTCATCTATAAAATGTGGATAATATTTAGTCTTCCTGCTGTACAGTATTGTTTTGACCCTCAAAAGAGAAATATCATTGTTCGTCCTTCAATTTTGAAGACCACCAATGACATGAAGGGGTGTTTTTAAAATTTCATATTATGCTGAACTTAATAAAAACAAGTATTTTCATAACATAATAGAATGGAAAATATGATTGCACATGAAACTGCAAGTTTATTATATACAACTTGTTATTCCTTTTAAATAATTATGCAACATTTTTTTTCTTTTTCTTCCTTTCTTCCACCCTGGAGATGGCTACCATAAGATCAAATATGCATATATACATTTGTGTGTATATGTATATATATTTTTGCATGTATGTGTGTATGTATATTATATAAAACGATTCTACACATCTATCAGCTTTTCTCTAAATACATGTAGCATCTTCCTTAATATGTTCTTTGTAATTAATTTGTGTATTTATAATAGTCACTCAAAAGTTTTACTTTTTAAAATTTTATTTTCAAAATATACGCATGGATAATTTTCAACATTCACCCTTGCAAAATCTTGTGTTACAAATTTTTTTCCCTCCCTTTCCCCATCCCTTCCCCTAGATGGCAAGCAATCCAATATATGTTAAACATGTGCAATTATATATATATATATATATATATATATATATATATATATATATATATATATATATATTTCCACAAATATCATGCTGCACAAGAAAAATCAGATCAAAAAAGGAAAAAAAAATAAAAACAAAAAGCGAGCAAACAACAACAAGAAGAGTGAAAATACTATGTTGTGATCCACATTCAGTCCCCATAGTCATTTCTCTGAGTGTAGATGGCTCTCTTCATCACAAGATCTTTGGAATTGGCCTGAATCTCATTGTTGAAGAGAGCCACGTCCATCAGAATTGATCATCATATAATCTTGTTGCCATGTACAATGATCTCCTGGTTCTGCTCATTTCACTCAGCATCAGTTCATGTAAATCTCTCCAGGCCTCTCTGAAATCATCCTCCCGATCGTTTCTTACAGAACAATAATATTCCATAGCATTCATATACCACAATTTACCAAACCATTCTCCAACTGATGGACATCCACTCAGTTTCCAGTTTCTGGACATTACAAAAAGGGCTGCCACAAACATTTTTGCACATATGGGTCCCTTTTCTTCTATGTTCTCTCAAAAGTTTTTCTTAAAACAATATTGCTGTTACTATACACAGTGTTCTCTTGGTTCTGCTCGTTTTGCTCTGTTATTTTATGCAAGTCTATCCACATGTTTTTTCTAATATTGAGAGCATGATTTCTCATATCACATACATATGTAATAACATATCACATATCACAAAATTGTTTAACTATTCCCTAATTAAAGAGCATCTCTTCAATTTCCAGTTCTTTGCTACCAGAAAAAGCTGCTGTAAATATTTTAGAATATGTAGGTTCTTTTTCTATTCCCCCTAATCACTTTTGGAAGTAAATCTAATAGTGATATTGTTGGATCAAAGGGTACAGGCAGTTTTAATAATTTCAGATTGTTCTCCAAAATGGTTGATCAGTTCACAATTCCACCAACAATGAATTAAGTATCCCAGTTTTTACACATATCCTTCCATACCCCCTTCAATAATTTCAGCCAATTTGATAGGTGTAAAATGATATTTCAAGGTTTTTAATTTGTATTTCTCTAATCAATGATTTAGAGCATTTTTCCTATGACTATAAATTGTGATTTCATTAGAAAATTGGTTTTATCAATTAAGATGACTTGTATAATTACAGATTTTTTTAAGTTTTTATATTTGAAATGAAATTTTTATCTAAGAAACTATTTCCCATCCTACTCCAAATTCTCTTTTTTTTTTTTGATCATGGGTATATTTATTTGTACCAACATCTTTTAAGTTAAGGTAATTGGTTTAATCTTAGCACTGCTCTTATTTATTCATAAAGTGTTCTCCTGTCCATAAATCTGATAGGAAATATGCTTCATAGTCTTCAATTTTCTTTTAATATATCTTTATCTAGGTCATGTATCTATTTTGACTCTATCTTGGTAAATGATGTAAGATATTGGTCTGTGCCCAATTTTTGCCAGACTTTCTAGCTTTCCCAACAATTTTTACCAAAAAAGAAAATTATCCCCAAAACTTAGGTTCTTATATTTGCAAAGATAAGGTTATTATAAATGGCTGCTGTAAATTGTATGTCTACTCTGTTCCACTGATCTATTTCTTAGCCAGTAGCAAATAGTTTTGATCTTATAACATAGCTTAAGATCTGGTACTATGAAACTTCCTTTATATTTTCTCCCATTCATTTGATATCCTTGAGCTTTTGTTCTTCCAAATTTATTTTTCCCAACTCAGTAAAATAATTTTTTTGGTAATTGGTATAGTACTATATAGTACTATATGAACAAAGTTTATATAAAGTCAGATTTATGTAATTGAAGAAATATTAATGGGTAGACAGGGCCAATACAATAAAAATGACAATGCTACCTAAACTTTGTTCATACAGCTCCTGGGTTTTTGGCAGATGTGCTCCCAGTATTTAATGTTGTTTTGCATTATTTTAAATGGGTTATCTTTTAGTATCTCTTCTTGTAGAGTTCTGTTTGTAATATATAAGAATGCTATGACTTATATGGATTTTATATCCTGCTATTTTGCTAAAATTGTTTCAACTAATTTTTAAATGGTTTCTTTGGGATTTTCCCATCTGCAAAAAAGTTTTACTTCATTTCCTATTCTGATTCCATTTCTTTTCCTTCTATTATTGATCTTAACTAGGATTTCCAATACAATATTTAACATTTAGTGACAGTATGCATACTTTTTTTCACATCTGATAGTACTGGAAGGCTTCTAGCTTAACCCTGTTATGATGCTTGCTGATATTTTTAGGTAAATACTTTTATCAAGAAAAAAATCCATGTATACTTATACTCTCAAGTATTTTAACAGAAGTGTCTTATATATTTCGTTAATTCTTTCCTGTATCTATACTTTTATTATTGCTATAATTAGTTATGTTTATAGTTTTCCTTATGTTAAACTACCCCTTTATTCCTGGTACAAATCCTTGTATAATCCTTATAAGATTTTTGTGATTCTTTAGATAGTACTTAGAAATTTTGCACCCATATTCATTAAAGAAATTGGTATATAATTTTCTTTTTCTGTTTTTACTCTTCCTGGTTTGGATATTAGTATCATGTTTCATAAAAGTAGTTTGTTGGGACTCCTTTGCTTATTCCAAAAACTTTAGTATTTTAATTGTTTTGGGTTTTCTTGTGATTTTCCTTTCTTTCCTATTCTTCACAATATGAATAATGTGGAAATATACTTAACATGATTGCATATGTATGACCTAGACTGGATCTGGGTTAAAGGAGTGAGTCTTGACTTATCCATGAATTGGATTTAAGTGAAGTCATTGTACCACATCATCTTCTGCATCCCAAAGGACCACTGCACTTTGATGGATGTCTCTAATGTGAGCATTCCATCCAAGACTGTAGATGACAAGCTTCACTCTTCCAGAGTCATTGAAGACCAAAGACAAGACAAAATTCAGGATAACTGATGATGGTCCCTTATGTAGATAACATTGGCATTTCAGGTCTGACCTAGCTGCACGTGCTCCCCGCTGCCTGCTTCAGCTGTTCTCATGGCCAGCAGAACAGATTGTTCTCGTTTGCTCATTCTCTCGGGGGAAGTATTCACATGCAGACATCTCCCAACTCTCTAATGGATGTTGGTTACCCTTACCTTGATCTAGCTTGTCTGCCACCATGGTTTTATTGTATTATAACCACTGTATGTGCTATAGCTTCTTGGAAGCACAGGTGAGAGTTGAGTGAAAAGTGGACACCCAAAATGGATAAACTGCCCTCATACCAGCTGCTAGTCCTCCCCGAATATCCCAAGAAACAATGCTCAGAAGTACTTGGTAATTATAAATGGCTGTGTAAACCTAAGCTGTTAACACAAAAATAACTGCAAGGACGACTGAAATGTGGACTTCCCCTTGTCTGGATCCTCATTGTCCAGTCCATTGAATTTAGTCCATTCTTGGTCTGAACTAACAGACATCCTCAGCATCTCAATCATCTTGTCTCATCCTCTCCAACTGCCCCGAAAATCTTTTCCATTCATAATCCTAATCGTTTTTAATCCCTATAATTCAGGATGGTACAGCCTCTGTTGGAGTTGGGGACAATGATCTGATTTTTCTATTATTCTCAGACTATATATTCTTTGGATCATTTGCTTCATTCCAAATGGAAATTCCCCACTTCATTATTCCATTTGTTTTTAAAAAGGCACATAAACAACTTCACATTAGTAGCAAAAATCAAGGACAATTTACTTAAAATATCAAATGCAGTGACATCAAAGAACTACTCTCAACAACCTTGACCTACAGATAGGAAGTCGTGAATATGATCTCTCCTCAGTACTTAGGTTGTTGATGTTCTGTGGCTTAAAATGTTGAAAGTTGTTAAATTACTTTTGTCTCCAATAGTCACAAACAGATGCTGGCATGACATTTCTCTTCAGTTACAATCCAAAACCCCATTTTCTCTGCCAACCCCATGCACTGCTAAATTCAAGGTCTGCTCACATCTACCCACCAATCCATGTTAGTGGCAAAGTGGTCTCCTTGCTCTGGAACTATGGTCTAGGAGAAGCTGGCATCCCTCATTTCTGCCACTACAACTGTCCTTTTTCTTCCGATGTCCATTTCAGCATCAACACCTATTCTTCTATGAGTCCTCACCTGTGTCTAGATTTCCTTATCTTCAAGACTCAAAGCTCACTTTTTTTTGGTAAATGGTATTTTTTTCCAGTTACATGTAAAGATCCTTTTCAACATTCATTTCATGTAAGATTTTTGAGTTTCAAATATTTTCCCTCCCCTCCCCAAGTTGGCAAGCAATCTGAAATAGGTTATACATGTGCAATCATGTTAAAGCATATTTCCCACATTAGTCATAGTGTGAAAGAAGAATAAAAACAAAAGAGAAAAACACAAGAAAGAAATTTTTTTAAAAGTTAAAAATGCTATACTTGATATACATTCAGTTTCCATAGTTCTCTCTCTGGAAGAAGATGCCATTTCCATCCCAAATCTATAGGAATTTTCTTAGATCTTTGTTTTGCCAAGAAGCACCGAGTTAATCCAAGTTGACCATCACACTATCTTGCTGTTACCATGTATAATGTTTTCCTGGTTCTGCTCACTTCCATCAGCATCAGTTCATGTAAGTCCAGGTTTTTCTAAAAACTGCCTGCTCATCATTTCTTATAGCCCAAATAGTTATGTCATTACATCCATAAACCTCAGCTTATTCAATCATTCTCCCAAATGGGCATTCCCTAATTTCCATTTTTTTGCTTCCACAAAAGAACAGTTATTAATATTTTTGTACATTAGGTCCTTACTTTCTGCAAGATGCTTTCCCACCTTCTCTACCTATCAATGCACCTTTTAGATTCTCTTCCCTTTATTCTGTGTATGAATCTTATACCTAGTTTGTTATTCACATGCAGATTCACCTCTTGGGAGTGCATCTTGAGACAAGGGACTAGTTTTTGTTTCCTTTTCATATCTCCAGTGTTTTTAGCACAGTGCCTGTCTCATAAGAGCTCCACAAAGGGTCCCTTTATTCTGTGTATGAATCTTATACCTAGTTTGTTATTCACATGCAGATTCACCTCTTGGGAGTGCATCTTGAGACAAGGGACTAGTTTTTGTTTCCTTTTCTTCATATCTCCAGTGTTTTTAGCACAGTGCCTGTCTCATAAGAGCTCCACAAAGGGTTGTTCACTAACTGATGAAGGCATATTTAAATTCTTCTGCATCCCAAAGGACCACTGCACTTTGATGGATCCCTCTAATGTGAGCATTCCATCCAAGATTCTAGATGACAAGCCATCTATGTCTTCTCAACATATACGATTCTTATCTCTGTTTAAGAGGATCTGCCCTACAGAGTGGAGACCTTCCTCTATGTCTTTTAATATTTTAAATGTATTGCTCCAGAATTACATCCCCAAGAAATCCCATTATATTCAACAAAGGGATAATCATGTACAGAAGAGCACTGTGCTAAACACTGGGAGAGGCAGAAAGGCAGTTCCTTCTTGCAGAGTTTTACCATCTGGTAATAGTCATTAGATGACTATTTTTTAAATAAGATTGAATTACTTCATTTATGTTCTTTTTATTCTTTTCCATCTAGATTTTATGTTTATTCTCAGCAATGCCATTTTTCTTAATGATCAACTTCCAATTCTTGGTATAATGAAGGAACCTATGTTAGCATAAGTGCATCCATCATATCAAAGATTTAGAGCTAGAAGGGACTTAGGAGGCCATCTTATTCAGTCAAGGACAAGTCACGCTAAAAATGAGAACAAAACTAGGGTCCTCACTTCCCATTAATTCAGCAGATTATGAAAAAATTCTCTAAATTCTAATAAGATAAAAAAGTTAAGAGGGATTAACCAGGAAATAAAGAGGCAAAAGCCATCACTTGCAGAGGCCATGATTGTTGACCCAGGAAATTCTCTACAACAACGATAAAAAAAGATAAATGAGTTTAACAAGGTGTCTAGATACAAGGCAGATCCATAGAATTGTCTGTACTCCTACAGACTATCAATAAAGACAAGAAGGTGTTACGGGCAGGGGCACACATCTCAAGGGCAGAGTATAAGAGGCACTCGGAGGCTTATTCCGCCTGAGCCTGATAACAGGACATTGAGGTATTGAGTAAGCTTCATTAACGAGGAAAAACCTCCTCGCTCTTGCTGATCATGCTCAACTCGTGCACTCTCAGTCATGTGACCTGGGGACTATAAAAAGGGGGTTGCAGAAGGTGGGGGAAGGAACTCAAGGGAACTCGAGGGAACTCCAGAAGAAGGAACTCCAGAGGGAAGACTAGGGGGAATGTTAGGGAATACTATGCAAAGAGTTAGAATAAGACCTGTGGCTGCATACTTGAGTGACTCGGGTGCTCTGTGGTGGAACCTCTAAAGAGGTAGCTCTCTGATTGGGATAATCAGAGTCGAGACGTCCGAAGACCTGGTGAAAGTGAGAAACCAGTTGACCCCCTTCCCCCCCCCCCCCCACTGAGGTGAGCAGCTGGGAGGTAACGAGAAGGCATCATAAAAAGAAGCCAAAATAATGCAATCAACAACAGCAGCAGCAAAATTAAATACCTAGGTATTAACAAAGACACACAAGTGAATGTATGTGTGTATATGTATATACATATTAAATGTGAAATCACTTTTCTCTCTCTTCAGAGAGAGATAACTATAACACCTATATAAATAATAGTGTAATTCAACACAAGTTTATGGGTTGGGAAATCAATATAGCAAAAATAGTGATATTCCCTAAATTAATTCATAGAATCAATGCAATAGCCATATTTTTTTAATAGAATCAGGAAAAGTCATGATAAAATGTAGATGTGTCCCACCATAACTAATTCACAAAGGGTTTAGGCATCTCAAATGTTGTCAGTCCAAAGCAAACCAAGTAAAAATAATCCCCTTAAATCAATTTGAAAGAGCCAAAGAGCCCACTGAATGAAAGAGATGACAGCACAAAAAAAACCAAATTTCGTGACTGGTTGAATGAAGAAAATCAGTCACATTGCAGAAGGCTATATATAAAACCAGCAAGGCAAATTGAAGCCAATCAGTCAAAGAGATGTCAAGATTTCATGGTGAAGATCTCAGAATTCTCCTAGGTGGGGAGGGAGGAGACAGATTTTTCTGTTCTTAACTCCTATCGACTTTCTCCATAGTGTAGCATGTCTCTCTTCCCCAGCTAATTTGCCTGGCTCAGTCTCCAGAAGTCAGTTGGCTACTTCTCCCCCCAGAATTCTGACTAGCACTGATGGTCTGGTTTGTTGAGGTCCCTCATGAACTCCATCTGGTGGGTGCTCCTTAATATCAACCATCTCTTCAGATCAACTTTTCCAAAAATGATATTTACTGACAAAGGATAATGAGAGTTGTCGTTACAAAAACCAACCCTCTCACCTGAACGCAAACTTTCACTTTGCATACTTATATCCACCTCTCACATACTTATACACAAGATCTCTGAGGAGAATGGCCTTAAACTTAGAAAGCCCATATGGCTAAAGCACAAACTTATATTTTCTGCTTACTAGGAGTCCTTTTTTGATCTGTGGAATCGAAGTTCCTCTTTAACTCTCTGTTGGGCTCATAGAGTTAGTGCTCTTGTAAAATACTAAAAAAAAATGTTTTCTTGGAGGACCTAGTTTGTCCTTGGTATTATGTGTCAGCTCCTGATGCAGATAATGGCATCAGCCACAGCTCTGGGGGATACTGCTACCCACACTGCTAACTGGTGGATCCTGAGATCCCCTGATGCTTTCAACTTTGCAAGGTCTTCTTCACCTCATCAGTAGAAAGGGGAGCATAGCACTCTGGGCTCACTCCTTCCCCTTTGCTATTCTTTAAACAGGCACAAAGTACTCCTCCACTTGAAAGCTTCCAAAATTTGAATACTTCCCTACTGGATTTTGAATTTCCAAATTATTTTGCTCTGGTCTGTCTAGTCCCCTAGGACATACTTCCTAGAACTGATTTCCTTTAAAAATTCACAAAGTATTTCCTACATAGCGTCCTATTTTTTCATCTAATTATCAAAGCTCCTCCCACATTGTTTAAGGACTTGTCTGGACCTCAATGATACCTCTGACTGATGATCAGTCTTATGATCCTTTTCCCTATGATACCATCAAATTGATTAGGGATTTATTCACACCTTGTTTATTTTTGATTGATGCAAGTGAGATGTTTGGATCTTTTATGATTAATTGGGAGTGGAAGTAGACCTTGACCTCTATAAAGAAAAACAAACTAACTACTTAGGGAAAAATATGAAAGGTTTATTTGAAGAAGAAAAACTGAATTAAGGTAGAGTCACACTCCCAAACTTTCAAATAAAATTTAAAGCTATTTTTGCAAAAATAAATTTTATACTGACTGGTCAGATAGTCTAAAAACAGACTAGTGGAACGGAACAGAAACCTTACAAATAAAACCAAAGACAGACAAAAGATCAAAACTAGGGAAAGATTACTTAAAAATAGTTGGGAAAATGACTAGCAATAAGTTCTCTTGCTCCCCCCAAAAAAAAGAATTAAGAAATTTAGTATCATAGTTTTATAATGAAAAAATAAATTTTGAAGTTAAATGAAAAGGAAATCTCAATTGTGAAGGTCAGATAAATTGTAAACTATTCAAAATACAAGAAGTAAGGGATATAATATAGGTAGATTTTATTATATAGAAATGAGAAAGTTCTATACAAGTAAAAACAATAAGATTATGATAAAATATTGGCAAAAAGGTGTTTTTTTGTGTTTTTTTTTTTTTGTTAGCAAGTACAATCAATACAAATTTAGCATCTGAAATTTCCAAAGAGCTGCTATAAATACTCAAGCAACATTCAGGAGCCACTGGACAAATAGCTAAATCCAATCCAATTCAACAACTTTCTCCTGTTGTTGTAAACACTAATTTCAAGGCACTGTGCTAGTTATTGGGGGACACAAGGATGAAACAAAAAACAGCTCCTGTCCATAAAAAGCTATATTCTATTGGCGGCATCCAACATGTAAACAGGTAAATATACATGCATACGTGAGAGAACATCGTGAAAGTGTGGAAGGAGACCTCTAGCTGATCTGCATCGGTGAGAAGTGAAAGTGGAAATAAAAGAAGTGGGAGCAAGGGGAAAATGCGGTCCTATGAAAAGGCATTTATTTAGTGCTTACTATGTGCCAGGCACTATGCTAAGCACTGGGGGGAAAGTGCCCCCGAGAGCACCCGATGCAGGGGGGACAAGCAGCAGCTAACTAGGCCCCAAGAAGTAGGAGTATCTACGTCCATGGGTTACGTCCGTCCAACGGGGGTCAGGGATGAGGAGACCAGAAACGGCCTCCTGCAGAAGGTCAGATTTGAGCTGAGTTTTGAAGGGAGCCAGGGAGAGACCCACCTCCAGGTGGGACAGATCAGGGCCAGCTCTTGTCTGACAAGGGAGGAAGAGAAGCAAGATATCTGAATGATGGGAAATGGGCAGGAAGGAAGAAGAGGGAGAGCCCTCAGTAAATGGCTCTAAGTCGGAAACTCAGAGGACAAGGCTTTAAACCGAGGGGGTAAGGAGGCTTGAGGGTTAAAAGGTCTGCGATGACCACCAGAGTGACTGGAATATCCAGTCCCAGCAAAAAGGCAAAGGGTTGTCTTGCGCCATCAGGGACCACATGAGATTATGTAACATCAATCTCCAGAGGGCCCTATCAATTTGGTGCTGTTATTTTATAAATTCTGCAGCATGAATGGCCATGAAAGAAGATGACAAAAATAATCTAGAGTGGGGTTTGGCCAAGTGTGGCTAGCAATAAGACAAGGGTATAAGGGGTTCTAGGACTAAGGATAGTATCGAGTTAAACTGGGTGCACCAAGAGTGTAGCCCCTCCAGATGTGACAGTCATAAGGCAGAGGATTCTTAGTGAGAACAACAAACAGGGGGTCCTAAAACATAGGGAAAGAAGAAATCATAAAAATCAATTAGGCAAATCTCTCAGAGTCTTGGAAGGAAAAGCAACAGTGAAGCGTGACCCTCTCTGTATGTGTCTTGAGTTGGAATGCAGGGGTAACTGATGGGAATTCGCTAGAATAAGAAGCCAGAAATTAGGATTTGGGGGAAACATCCATATTTATGTTGAAGCAAAGCACCCTGATACAAGAGCAGGGATTAAGGAAATGAGCCAGGCACTCATCTGAGGAAAAAGGAGGATGCACGCCCCTGGCATCCCTGGGGTGTGATAACGGCCACCAGAACCTGGACTGGACCACCTCTTTCTGGAGTGTGAATCTCAGAGGAGGAGATGTTGCCGAGTGATGTGGACAATCCTGTCACCGGGGAGTTGGGGGTGTGAGTGTAAAGAACCACCAGGGCTGGAAAGGGGGGGAAAGAGACAATTCGGTTTCATTTGATGATAGATGATGAAAGGAAGAAGGGAAAGAAAGGCTTAGGGAAAAGGAAGTTTGTTAACTATGGGGCAGACATTCCAGAGGACACAGTGAAACGGGAAATGGGACATTCTGGAGATAGGATGGAATAAATGGGGATGAAGAAATAGGCAACAGAGGACAGGGAATTGGGTTTGTACATCAGCATCACCGGGTTCAGCAATCGGTCCAGGCAGATGTCATTGAAATGTTAGGAAAGGCTCTGCTGAGACAAGATACTCCATCAAGGCCTGTTGGAGGTCCTTTCCTGATGTCCAGATACAAGCAGTGATGTGCTATTCTGTGGTACACCAAGGGGCCCTATGCCCAGAATCTGGGAGGTGATAGAAACGGAAAAAGTCTGCTCAGGAGGCGGGTGGTGGTTGGGTCTGGTCGCAGGGACAGCCCCCTGGAACTCTTTGTCAAAAAGTCCCAGGAATAAGGATAGACACTTAGGTGGGTAGTTCTGATCTTGAACTACAGAGTTAAGGGAGAATAATGTGAAACAAATACTGAAAGACTGTGATTACATACGAAACTGATGAATTTCTATGTTATTTTGGAAGAATGGGGAACTATTGGAGATTCTTGAGTAATAGAGTGACAAAAGCTGTTTAAAGGCCAGGTAGTTAAAAGGACACAAATAGTTTACAAAAGAGGATAAGCATATTGTAAGTCATTTGAAAAATATTCAATCTCCATAATAATAAAATAAATGAAAATTTAGAAAACTACAATGTACCATTTCACATCCATACAACTGGCATGCCGATGGATGATCCTGGTGCCTGTGGGAGTGTGGGGAAGTGGGAGCATTCACACACAGCTGGTAAAATGTCAAATCATTAGAGGCTTTTTAAAAATCAAATGACAGTATGCCCAAAATAATAATCAAACCTTTTAACCAATAAGCCCAGAGTTGGAAGCATAGCATAGCAAGGTTATAATAATGATAAGAAAAGTCTTAGTTTTCAGCATCATTTGCAACTGCAAAAAATTGAAAACAACTGTCCAACAGTTGGTAAATGGTCAAAAAATTGACACAGACCATCTATAAAAAATAATTTAACTGTTGATCTTCTCAATTTAGAACCAAGTATTTCACAGGCATCTTTACCTCAACAAGGCCAAAACAAAACTCTTTCCTCTGAACCCTTCTGTCTTTTCTGAACTTGCCTTTTACTGCTGAGGTGATCACTACCCTTCCGGTCATCCCAATTCTATATCTCCGTCCTTCTCACACATAAAGTTTCCATCAGTTGCTTAACCTTGTCATTTCTTTCTCTACAACACAGGCAGCCAGTATCCAGCTGGTGGGCCCTGATGTGTGTAGCAGTAACCAGATTAAAGTGTCTTTGAGAGATAAATAAAAATAGGTTTTGTCGTGTGATGACGCAGTTTCTAAGTCAATATGCAGTCCAGGGGGATCCTTACGTGCGATTCAGTGAGCCACAATTCTTTTTGCATTTGTTACCCCTGCTCAACAATCGCTCTCCCACAGATGCTACCCCATCTTAAACCTTGCCTCCTCTGACTGGGCCATTGCAATGGCCTGAGGCATTGGTCTCTCCCCTGACCAGTCTCTCCACACACTAATCCTCCACCAAAGGGTCAAACGGACTTTCCTCAAGTGCAAGTTGGACTCTTCTCCTGGCATAGTAACCTCCAACAATTCCCATTTACTTGCAAATATCAAGTCCTGTGGCTTTTCAAGGTCATCACAGGCCGGTTCTTTCCTTAACAAAGTACGTTCCACCACAAACACTCCTGTCCAGACCACGTCTCCCACAGGATTTTCCATGTCCCGTTTCCACGTTTTTCATCGGCTTTCCCTCCGCACCTGGGACCTTCTCCCAACTTCGTCTCCATAGCTCCCTTCCAGCCTCAGCTCAGGCCTCTGCAGGCTTTTCCCTCCAAGGCTTCCTTCTATCCACTGTATACATACATGTCTTCTGTGTACTTATTTGTGTGCATGTATGTTCCTTATTGAAATGTAAGTCCCCAGAAAGTAGGAATGGCTTTTACTATTCTTTTGTGTCGCCAGTGGTTAAGACACAGTAAGAACTTAATAAATGCTCATTGATGGATCAATTAAAAATGCCAAAGGCCCTTGTCCAATATCAAGGTCCTATTAAATGACAGTCCAACAGGACAGAGTCTGAACCTTAACCTAGAATTCAACTCACTCTACTTTGCCCTCAACTAGATTTTCCACCTTAGCTCCACTTTTCAGTAGCATAGGACCTGATCTTGTTAATGGCTGCTTATTCCCTGTGGGCATCCCTCACCTACAGTAAGTCTCCCCCCCCACCTCTTCCCCTTCTGGCCCCATCCGGGGCCTTCCTAGGCATTGACAAGCTTCAGTATGTCCAGAAGAGAGGGTGACCCACATGGGGAAGGGACTGAAAACCATGCCACGTGAAGAGAAGTAGATCATGAAGAGAAGTAGATTAGCATCTGTCCAGTACTTGTTCTGTGCCTGGCAGTCCCCTAAATTCTGAGGATATGAAGAAAGAAAAAACCAGGTCTGGCCCTCAGGGAGCTCATGTTCCAAGGGATGTGCGAACTAGATATATTCAGGGCAAATCGGAGGCAATCCCAAGAAGGAAGGAAAAACTAATAGTTTTTCTCTTAATCCAGGCCAAAAAGCATTAGCTTTTTTCAGCTGCTACATTACTGAGGCAGGACTCCATATAGAAAAATAATTGCAGGTGGCCCAAAGGGTGATGGAAATGTATATGGTGGGTGCCAGGAGGTTGTATCAAACTATCAATGAAATATATCCCAAGGGACTCATACAACTAGAGGACAAGGAAAGATGCACTTTTGGTGAGACTGAGGAAGAGCAGAAAGACAGGGTTACCACGCAAGGAAATCCCACAGGACTCTCCAAAAGGTGTCAGATGCCTTGGGAGAGCCTCTCAATGGAAGCTTCGTGGAGGGAACCTTGACCAGAAATCAGTTGAAATGAGGCAGTGTGGATGGTCTACCGTCTGAGCTGGTAGGGAGACCATCTCTACCAAATGTGATCAGGAATTCACTGAGATTTCCAAGTGTAATGTCAGCGTGTTGTTGATATGTTACAATGCCATTTGAAATAATAATTGTGGGGTGTGCAAAGCCATTTGGAAAGATACAGGGATGAATATGAAGACAAGAGAACTAGAAGAGCAAACACGCCGATGACAATTATGTAAAAGGACAAATGTATAAACAAATACAGAGAAGAGTGAATAAACAAAGAAGCTATTGAAAGCAACTAATAAGCTGTTATGGATAGAATGCATATAGAAATTAATTTTAAAATGTAAGTAAGTAGTTGTATGTTTATTTGACTGTTGTTTAGAGTATACAATATTTTAAAAACCAAACAATTCTTTTATAAAAAGAATATTTAGCTCGGAAAGATAAAAAAAAAAAAAACAACCCAGCAGCAAACCAAGTCAGGCCAGACTAACCTCATTTCCTTTTTCAATTGATTAGGAAACTGCCAGAGGCTCAGCCAGGTATTTGTCAAAGACTCTCTCAATATTTTTGGGTACAAGATGGAAAAAAGTGATCTATAATGTAATTATGTGAATGACCAGATCCAAAGAGTATTGATTGATGCCAACCTTTCAGGAGGTCTCGAGTGTACCACCACAGGGTACTCTCCTTGGGGCTATTCCGTTCTGCCATTTATTTAGTCAGCGACCTTGGTAAAAGCAGGTAGGCTCATCAGACCCAAGGATGAAACAAAGCTAGGAGAAGTAGATGAGTCCACAGAACTGTGATCCAACAGATCACATGAGCAGATGTATTTAGAATAAATGCTACATTTAGATTTTAAAAAATCAATTACATGAGCAGGATAGGAGATATATATGGAAGCCATTTATTTACACGAAAGACAACCTGGTTGTTTTATCTGACATGTTCAAAAGGAGACAATGGGAGGCTATCCATGATAGCTAAAAAATAAAAACAAAAAACCCATCCACCTCCCCCCAAACCCAAACCTAATAGCTCGTGTTAACAAAAGCGTACAACCCCGCCGATCAGATCTGGAGCGTTGTAGCTGTCCTGGGAGCCACATTTGGCTGGGACAAACTAAAGCTGGTCCTGAGGAGAAAGTGTCTGAGGAGAGGAGAAGACTAGATACCATGTCACATAAGGATCCATTAAAGGAATTGGGGAGGCGTTGTGATTTAGCATCAGAAATCTAGGCTTCAGGCCCTAGCATTGCCACTTTGTGTCTGTGTAACCTTGGGAGAAAAAAATTCATCTGCTAAGGGCTTGTCCTATGTCAAAAACTACGCTAAACGATGGCGGAGCAGGAAGTCAAGCAGTCCCGAAATAGCCGACCTAGAGAGGTCCTGACCGCCGAGGACCATAACGTCCAAAGCAAAAGCTCTGAAAATGAGAGGGTTCAAGTCCCGGGGCCCACAGAGTCTCTGGGCTGCGAGGCAAGATGGCTGGAGGGAAGATGGACTGAGAGTAAGTAGGGAGTGGGCAAATCACTTCCCCCCAAGCCTCAGTTTCCTCATTTGTGAAATGATGAGGTTGGATTAAATCACCTGCGCTAATGGTCCTTCAAGATAATGACACTGCACAATAGTGAATTCTGAAGTGAATCTGGAATCACGGCCTCTGTGGAATTTGCATTCCCTGATCTGACTGAGGTCACATACATTTAGCATGACCATGATCCTGCGTGTGGGACGGACCCGTGACAGGAGTGGATCCTGTCTCCCCGTGCGCTTAAACACAAAGAAAGATCCTCTAAGAAGTATCGGGGGACCCAAGGAAGAACCATCCACGGGCAGACAGTGCCGAGGGCAGCTTCGGCACCCGGATTTTGTGACCCTGCAGCTGTCCACGGAAGACTGAGTAACAGGGAGTAATAGAAGGCTGGGGGGGGGGGGGACCGGGCAGAGCTAAGAACAAGAGGAGGACAGGGCCGGGAAAACCTCCCAGGCTTCCCACAGACCGGCCAATCACTAACAACCGAAGGATCCTTTGATTTCAAGCTGAACGGGTCCTGAGCGATGATCTAATCCAACCCTTTCATTTTACAGGTGAGGAAACAGAGGTGAGGAGGGCAGCCTCGCGCAGGGCCAGTGGGGCACGTGGCTTTGGACCCCTCTCAGACACTTCCCGGCGGGCGGGGGACCAGAGTGGAGAACGCTCCTCTCCCTCTCCTTCGTTCCTTGAGGAGAGCGCTTCGCGGCTAGATTAAGTCATCTGGTGCTCCCGAAAGCCTCTGTCCATGGCACCAGCACAGTGACAGCAGCCAAAAAGAAAAAAAAAGTAAATAAAGTCAACTCATCTTGGAAATAGGGATCGGGACAGGAGCTGTGATTTCATCAGCATAGGAAACTCCCTCTACCAATGCAGGTCAGCATCTTCTTTGCCAGCCGAGGAAGGGCTCCCCTGAAGCCTGTTCACAGGGCAGCACGGGACCCCCCTCTGCCCCCTCCCCAGGTCTTCCTCACCCCGGGCCAGCTCGCTATCCACCAGGCCAGGCTGCCTCCACAAAGGGCCAGCTTCTCATAGACACAGGACCATCCCCAACTAGGAAGGGGACAGACCCGGGCTTGGCTGGTCCCACCAAAAGAGCAGGGAGGAGCTTGCCACTCAGGACAATGACGGCAGCCTGGAGAAGAGGACAATCAGAGGGGCAGAGTGGCTCTCCTCCCAGAGCAGCCCAGGTGACAGACTAGTTTGTGTTCTCCATAACTGGAACAAACCGGTGACATTGAAAGAATTAGGAGGAGGAAAAGCCTCCACTATTAGAACGCAGCCCTGTCAAGTACCCCTCACTGTGCGTGTTAAGATGGAGGTGGGCCGTGGGCTGGTTGGGAATGTCCCTGAGTAGTTAACACATCAGCAAACTGTTGGACTAGATAGTTCGGTGCTGGCCCCGAGTCAGAAGGGCCAGCTCTCAATTTTACTGTGTGAATCTGGGCAAAATCTCATCTGGAAAGAGTGAATTGCATGTAGGGTAATTTTTGTGAGGAAAATGGCGTGGGTGTTGAGAGATGGCCTCTGAGGTCCATTTCCGCCATCCCATGCTTCCATGATCACCAGTGGATGGTTACCCCTGCAAGAAGGGCTTACTTTCAATCATTGGAACGGAGAATGATATTACTCTGGTACTTTTCCCCTTTTAAAACAAGCAGCAACTCCATATTTCCCTCCTCATTCTCTTCTTTCTAAACTCCTTTCTAAAACTTTTCTATATGGGAGAAGATGGATCTCCCCCCCAAAAAATAATTAACTGGTGGTAAGGCCAGAAGGGGCCCTTTGCTTCTCATGGTTTCTATAGGGGGAGGTGGTCTCAGGTTTGATCATTCACTCCATCCGAATTTGCTGGAGTGCCTAGGAGAGCACGCATTTCTCCTCCACGGAATTCTGCATGCTATCTCTTCCGACTTTATTTCTCTTTGCTCCACTACCCTAGGTCCTGTCCATGCTGCTTCTCCTCAGCTGTCTAAAAGTCCTGAATTAGGGGAAATGACCACAAAACTCTTGTGTAATCTGCACCACTGACCCTCAGGATTTCTTTCTTTTTCTTTTTTTTTTTTAAAGGAAAACTCTGAATCCTACACATTTTGCCGAGATTTTACATGGATTTTGCTTCCCTTCACAGTTCTGGGAATTAGCTATCTATACCAAAAAAAGATTTATTCTTAAAAACTATTTGAAACAAGAGGTAGTTGGACCCCTCTCAGCAATCACCTGGGGTCATTTATTCTCCAATGACCTCCTCAGCTGGCCAAGTGGACGAGGCAGCCTTTATCTGCTAAGTGGGCACCTGGCACTCCAACAGTGGAGGAGAAGTGAGCCTGAGGGAGGGAATCTGGGCTTGGGGAGGCAAAGGGACATGGCTGGAACATTGATCCTTTCTTTGGAGGCCCTTGGCCTCTTGGGGAGCTCCCTTTCACAGTCTAATCTTTCCTTTCCCTTCCTGGATTTGACCCTCCCTTTGGAGGTTTTGTTGAGAATTGGAACCTGACCACAAACTCAGAGGGGAGATACACATGCCAAGGGGAAAGGAAATTGCTTTTCACTCCATTGAAAAGAGGATAAACAGCGTACCCAAATACACTCTGAAAAAAGCCCCCCAAAGGCTGCAGATCAGCCTGTTGGCCAGCCCTGCATCTAACCTATGCAACGCATTTTGCAAAAGGCTCTGCTTTTTTGGACAGAAGCCGACAAAGGCTGGCAGAGGGTTAAGACTGCACAGGGCCTTGCACATAGTAGGTGCTTAATGCTTTTTCAGGAGGCGGCAGCCATGGGAAGCAGCAGGGATCCCCTACACCTGAGGGAAGGACAACTCATAAAGATGGCTATTAGATCTCTCAGGTCCATATGAAATGACTGAAATTGGCTCAGAGATGGTTGTGAAAATGACTCGTGCACTCTGTGCAAAACAACTTAGCAATAGAGTCAGCACAGGGGGTCCAGAAGAGAACAATAGTGAGCTAAATGTTAGCTCGGAGAGGGAGAAGCTTAGCTTAACTCCGAGAAGAGCCTCAATAGCTAGTAAAGAACATGGGAGCAGGCGACATTCGCCCTAACTGACTCAGAGCTAAGAGAGCCGGCGGAGGCCGTCCCATCCAGTCCCCATGTTTTACAGATGAGGAAAATGAAGTGCTGAGACGTGAGTTAGCTGCCCCCGAGCCACCATCATCTTCTGGCCCTGCACCTCAGTCCTTATGAACTCATCCTGTAGGGAAGGAGCAGGAATGGGAAGCGAGTCTCTGCCCAGACTCCTCCTCTGGACCAGTCCCACTGGCTCTGTGGACAAGGCCCTAACTAGTTTGGGCAGGAACATGCACTTGATTTCCAAGAGCCACGTTTCACTTCAGAGTTGGAAGGGAGCTCTGAGGAGGCCCATGGGTCCAGCTGTTCCCGAGAGAGCATCCCCCCAGGGCACATCTGGCAAGATGTCATCCTGCCCTGGGCCTGAGAATCTTCACTGTAGAGGGATTCAGTTCAATTCAGCAAGCATTCATAAGAGCCTATTATGCACTAGACATTGTGCTAGGCCCTGAGTATACGAAGACAAAAACAGTTCCTGCCCTCAAAGAGCTTACATTCGATTGGGGGAAAACAGCATATGTGGGGGTCAGTAAAGACATAATGTATGCAAGGTCAACTCAAAGCAATTTCAGTCGGAGACCGTGAGCAAAAGGGGGAAACTCAAATTTTTTGGCGTGGATGAGGAAGAGGCATGTGAGTTGAGTCTTGAAGGGAGTTGGGGATGGCGTAAAGGTAAGATGAGAAGGAAGAGCATTCCAGGTATGAGGGACAGGCTGTGCAGAAGTGGGTCAGCTGGGCTTGAACACAAGAGTAGACACGAGGTAGCGAAATAAATCAATCTAGGAAGATAGGTCTCACAGTCCAATTGTGAAGGGACTTAAGTGCCTGACAGAGGAATCTGTATTTTATCCTAGAGGCAACAGGGAACCACAATCGTTTCTTAAACTAAGGATCAAAGGCTTTGTATAGAGAGAGAGATCTGAAGGGTGGGGAGGGACCTTCAGGACCGCTGAGACAAGCCACCGCATTTGAGAGGGGAGGAGGAGCAGACCTAGGAACAGAAATTTGGCAACTATCTGGAGAATGGATTGAAGACAAGAGAGAATGGAGTAAAAAAGACCAATTAAGGGACTAGGCAAGAGGCGGTAAGGGTGATGGCCTTATGAGTGGAGATCTCTTTTTCCAATGCAAAAAAAAAAAAAAATTGTGGTAGAGATAGAAGCAACCAAATCTGACAGCTTTGTGCCTGGCCAGGGGTGAGGGGAGAAGGAGAGTTAAGAAGAACTCCTGAGATTATAAACCTGTACCTGGAATGATTGAATGGCCCTTGACACAGAGAGTTGGGGAGTGGGCTGGATAAGTTGAAATTTGAGATGCCTAGGGGACATGCGGGTGGAGCTAGCCGTCCAGCAGAAAGATGGAGGATTGGATACGTCGATCTGTGAGTAATCTGCACAGAGAAAATTGAACCTATGGGAGTTGATGAAATCACCAAGAAAAAAAGAGCAGAGAGAGAAAAAAGAAAAGAGGTCTTAGGAGGTAGAGTCCTGGGGTACCCTCATACAGAAGAAACCCTTTACATCCTGACACATCTCCTTCCACTTTTGGAGAGCTCTAAGCATTAGCAAGTTTTTCCTTACATCAAGCCTTCATTTGCTTCTGTTACTGGTTCCATCCTAGGAGGTTAAGCAGGTCTTCTACTTTCTCTTCGGCACAAGAGAGCCTTTCAACTCTGAAGGCACTCATCGGGTTTCTCCCCCTCTCCCTTCTCTCTTGTCCAGGTGAAAGATCCCTCACCTGATCTCATATGGCATTATCTAGAGGCCTTTTCCCGATCTTGGCTGCCCGTCAGGAGTGGAGCTATCCAAAAATCCAAGGCTTCAATCTTTTTCAGTCAGCAACCTAAGAAATATGGTAGCTTTCAAATAAATAGTTTAGCCTAAATGATTGGTCAATCTTTTCGAGATTTCTTGGGACCTCTTAGGCAAAGAAAAATACCTGAAAGTATGTCATCATCATCAGTGTGATGGGATGTGAGTGAAATAGCTTGGAACGCTCCCTCACCGTATTCCATTAAAAACCTGTTCCCCAGAAACCAAGCATGAATAGTACAAAAATGCATGAGTATAATGGGGGTTTTATAGGCAAGCCAGTGATGGCAGCCTTTCAACTTTTAAAAACCCAAGGTGTTTTAGTGTGATGAGGATCTGTGAGATGTTTGGAAAGCATTTCCCACTGATCAGGAAAATGGAATGTCTTGAATTATTGCCATTTGTAATTGTTATATAAAGGGTCATGAGTTTATGGCTGGATGAGTCCTACCCCCTATTTCTTAAGCACCTTTGAAAAATTCAGCGACATGCTTTGCTCAGTTTTGTTCCCCAGTGCAATTTCAAAGTTCAGTTTGTTTCTGAGTAAACGATGCTACATTTATCAATACTGTCACCAAGGCTTTCCTTCTGGGCTTTTCCTCTGGTTTGGAAGGTAGCCAGGACCATTTGAAAATCCCAGAATGTCCGAGAAGAAAAGGTTTCCTTTTGACCCAGCACAGCTAGGAGTGTGATTGGGACTTCTCTCTTTAGGAGAATTCCCTAGCACAGGCAGGCCACCTTTCACTTCTTTTGCCAAATGGCTAATTCCCAGTCCTCTAAGTCACAACAGAGGCAGCTCGGTACACTGGAAAGAGCCCTGGATTTGGAATCGGAGGACTGGGTTCGGGTCCTAGCTTTGCCGCTCCTGCCTGTGTGACCTTGGCCAAGCTACTTGAGACCTCAGTTTCCCCACCTGTAAAATTACTCAGGGTGGCAGGTGGGTGCCATTGATGGCCCCTTCAGCTCCCTTCCCTCTCTGAAGCTATGTTCCAAATGCCCAAATCTCTTCACCTAGGAACAAGCGGGGATGCTCCATGCCTTCCCTCGGCCCTCTTGCAAGTACTACTAGGCTATATCAGGCTTACAATCCCCACACCAGCGTGCCCCACAATGCTGCATGGGCCAGAGAGGGAGAGACTCCAGTCTCTCACCCTTTGGGGTCCTCAACTGTGAGCTAATGAGAAACTCAGCCAAGTTCCATCTGGTCTTGCCAAAGGTCCAGCTCCTCTCTCCTTTTAATCCAGACCCAATCTGGAAGCTCCACTGGTCCTCTAGGACCATCCTGCTATTGTTTGCAAAGTTTATTTGCAATGTGCTCACGTTGGGGGTGAGTGAGCCATTCCATGACCCGACTTTTTCTCCCCTTCCTCCTCCAAGCACATTTCAACCACATCATGTTTATCAAGTGTCTGAGGCGGATTGTGGTAGGGTGAAGAGCAAACCAAATTGGGATGACTTGAGTGGATTGAAGAGGAGAATCCTGGTCAGATATGAGTTGGACTAGATGGAGTCTGTGATTCTCCAGCAGTCCCTTGTCCTCGAGGAGCTTATATCACATTACACACAAGACTTGTACATAAAGTGAACCGATTGGATTCTGGACTTGACCCCCCAAGTGAGTCTTGCTGAGAAAAAAGATGAGGAAATCTGCTTTCCTCTTCTCTTCAGAGAGGTGGGGAAACGACAGATGTATCAACTGTTAAGCTTCATATTCCACTTGATTTTGCTTAATAATGTTTTTTACTTCCCTGCTCTAGCCCCCTCAACCCGGCTTCCACCTCCAACTCTCCTTCCAACATCCTAATTGGTGATGTTTCTCCAGAGCTAGCCCAACTTTGTCCTAGACCCATGTGCTATTATACAGTTTCTCTCAAATGGATGCTCATTCCTCAGTGTCAGGCCTTTAGCCTGACCCAAACATAGATCTAGCCTGAAGGCCAACTTTCAGCCATCTCCGCATCATTTCCTGTCCCTCAGGACCTTCCTTTCTCCTTTTACCTTTAGGAACTGTCATCACATCAATACTTTTTATCCCTGTATCCCTGAAATGCCTTTGTAGGGTTTCATTTACCAGTCCTATAATTTCCCAGCCCAGAGCTCTCTTCTCCATAGATGCAACTCCTCTTCTTGTATTGTTCCCCAGAAAATGCAAGTTTCTCGAGGACACCGACTGTTTTGCTCTTTATATTCACATCCTTAGTATTTGGCACAGTGTGTAAAAATAGAGTGGAAACTTGATTTTCATCCATATAATCATCCATTCATTCTTTCATCTAATACAAGGGAAAGTTCACAGGATTGGAGGAAATCGAGGAAGGGATCTCTCCAGGAAGGATTTAAATTTAAAACACAAATCTAAAATAAAATCATAATTTTGAAAGAGAGAAGTTACATGAGAGAATACAAAGTTTTAAGAAGGAAGGGTATTTCTTACTTGACAATGATTGGGGAGGCTTTTTTGGAGGAGGTAGCATTTGGGTGTGGCCCTGAGGGAGACCCTTTATGCTCTGAAAGGCAGAGATTAAGGGAAAGGTCTTTGCTGGTGGAGGGAACCACATGAGCACAGGTCCAGAGGCTTTTAGAAAAAGTTCAATCCAGGTTTGAGAAATGGCACAGAGTTTAATTTGATTGAGGAAGAAAGTTTGTGGAAAGCCAGACTGAGGCCACGTTGTGGAGGGGCCTTTGTGTTTTGCCGGACAAATTTGGACAACGGGCGCTCACTTTGAAGTTTTTTTGAGCAAGGGAATGCTGTCAATGGAGTTTTTCTTTGGGAAGATTAATCTGGCAGCAATGGGTGGGATAAACTAGAGCAGAGATTCTCAAAGTGAGTCAAAACCAGGGTCAAAACCAATTTCTTCATAATACTAAAATGTTTTAATCTCTTAATACATTTAATATCGATGGATAAATTAGATAAACAAAAACTCTAGAGGAGGTCCTCAATAATTTTAAGAGTATAAAGTCACCCTGAGAACAAAAAGTTTCAGAGCTGCTGGATTTAATTACAGGGCTACCAGTCAAGTCAAGGGGTGATGAGGAATTAAACTCAAGCAGTAGCCATGGAAATAAAAAGGCGGGGACACATGTGAGAGACATCTCAAAGGCAGCCTAGAAAGACTAGCAACTGATTAATGATTAGAGGGAAGAGTCGGACGTCATAGGATCTTAGATTTAGAGCTGGAAGGGTCTGTAGAGACTAATCATCTCATGAGGAATTGAGGTCCATAAAGCTACAGATGCGGTTTGACTATGGTTGCACCCTCTCAAAACCTAAAGTGTAGTATGGGAGCCCTTCCTACTTTCTTAAATAAGGAGGGAACATGTCTGGCCCTTGTCTTATAGCACTTAGCTCCATGCTAGGCACAAAGCAGGTGCTTAATAAATGCTTGTTGACTGACTGATTCTGAACACCGATTACCGCACTATGCCATGATGCCCTGGCACCCCGCCAAGTAGCTCGAGACTGTACTTTTTTATCTTCTTGTGTCTGTTTTTTATACTTTATCTTCTTTCTCATTGTCAAAGCTTTAAGCTGTCCTTTCTCATTGCAGTCACTCTGCGTGAAATCTAAAGTTCCTTCTCTCCCCGACGCTGGAGGCGCCTCCCCCCTTCCCACTCTACCAATGCACAATTTGCTCTGCTTAATATGCTATGGACCAACAAAGTATTCAATAGGCCGGTTAGAATTATATTTAAAATAAGAGTGAAAAGACTAAGCCACGGATTCTTAACCTTTTTTGTGTCATGGACTCCTTTGAAAGTGTGGGGAAACCCTATGGACCCCTTCTCAGAAGCATGTGTTTTTTTAAAAAATATAAAATACATAGGATTACAAAGGGAATAAGTTACATTGAAATAGTTATCAAAATATCTACTTTAGCTGCTTTCATTGCTTTTTTCTGACTTTTTAGTTAAGGTTGCTGGATAAATGAATTCCAGATATGAGCTGGGTTAGGATCACAAAGATTTCCAAGCTGAAAGGAACCTTGGAAATCGTTTCTTTGGTCCCCTCATTTTACTAATGGTAAAACTGAGGATTAAGGAGAGAACAGTGTGTAGAATGATATAACGGAAAATGTATTAAGTTTTGGAGTCAAGACACCTCTAGATGTGACATTGTCCCATTTACCAGCCATGTGCCTCGGGGTAAATAAATCCCGTCCTTGTTCTAAGTCTCAGTCCTCAACCACAAAATCAGGATGAGGCGACCTACCACTTATGTATTATGTGGGGTCATGGGGTTGTTATGAGCAAAGTGCTTTGTAAACCTTAAAGTCCTATATAAATGTGAATTATTATTATTTTAATTGGCAGAGAACTACACCCAACAGCCCCAGATGATTCGCCCCCCCCAAAAAAAAAAGAACCACTTAGGCCTGGTGATACACTGTGACTGTAATCAGTATGGATCAATTATTTGAGATGTTGAATTCAGTATCTTGAGCCTTTTTGAGTCCTGTCCATATTGCAGCAGATTCTTTCCAAGGGCAAACAACACATGTTTTTGTATTTAGGGTCCTCCTCACATGGTAGAGAAAGGGGCCCGTGTCTGGGGAATTCACCAGGACAAAAGGAATGAGCCGGGCAGCGGTCCCCCTCCGCTGTGGTCATTTTATTAGGGGAGGAGGACGTGGTCAACGGGTACCCAATAGGAAGCTGTTCTTGGGACCATCACTGCTAATTCCAGCAGGCAATGTTCTAAAAGGGAGACGCAGCGCCAGTCTCTTAAGAGCTGGAAGGGAGGAAAATTTCCCTTAGTCCATGCTCCTCACTTTACAGAGGAGTGAACAGAGGCTCAGGGACAAGGCTTGGCCAAGATTGTCCACTATTCGGGCCAAGTGGATAGGAAGTCATTATTTCTCTTTCCTGTTTCCCCCCTTCTTTCCCACCTCTACCACATCACCTCTCCCGCCCACTTCACTTAATTTTATTCTCTTTCAAGTGCTAGGGCTACCTGCCTCAGCTTGGGTATGGACTGCTTTGGTTATAAATATCTCCTCAAGGCACAAGTGTGTATAAAAAGACACTAGCCAGAAAACATTTGTGTTCCCATTCCCTTATTTGCCAGAAGTGCTTTCTGTTAATGAAAGAGTGCCTAAAGGAAAACCCATGGATCTCATTAAGTATTGAAATACCCAATAACCCCTAGTCTTGAACTATCGAGAGGTCTGACTTTTTTTTTTTTTATTTTGTCAAATTAATTTTGGGAAGCATAAGGCCCTCTGTCTTAAAATTGCTTTAAAATCAGCAAATGTTTAGCAATTGCCCGCACAGAGGCATGCAAGAAGGAAAACTAGATAGATATTAGGTGATCTAGGAGAAAACCTAAGCGTGAACACAGATTTTCAAAAAGTACATACTTTTCATCTGAAACTAACAGCGCTCCTGTGGAGTTGGTGTTTTAAGGTATCCCCATTTTACAGATAAGGAAACTGAAGTTCAGAGAGCTAAGATGCCCAGTATGTGGTCACAGCTAAAAAGAGAAGCAGGACTTCCACCTAGATCTTTCTGAACAGACACAGGGCCGACAGTCTGGCCCTTGCTTTCCCATGCTGCTTCTTCATTTGATTCTTTAATTCTTCATTTAAAAAAACGGCAGCACATACTTATAGGCAAGTTGACTGTGTGCACACAACTAAAGCCATCTTGGGTCCATCTTAAAGCATTATAATATTGCTTGACCCAACTTCTGTGGCTACTCTATGTAACTGAGATTTCAAGACTTTTAAGCTCAGATATGTCTTCCACCCTGACTCTTATAAGAAAGTTGTTTGATTTAATAAGGTTAAAGAGCTTGGGCAGACCTGGACTATCTAAATGGATCTTAAAATGCTTTATGGACACGTGCCCCTAATTGCTAAAATGCCAGGCAAGGTTTCCGGGGCTCTGTGGAATATCCGTTGTGTTGGGGTTCACTTATTTATGCGAGAGGTCAAATGGTAAGGCTCAGGGTTCATCGATTTTAATTTTGGAGGCTCAGAATGGAGACCCATTTCTGACGGGAAGTGATACACAGTGAGTGGCTATTGGCTAATGGTCTTGGTCAGTGTGGAGCCTAAGCTGGAGCTAATAGAACACACATCCTTCCCGCAACAAACAAATAAAATAGCAATGTGTCCAAAGGGTGGAGAAAAAGAGGAGAGATCACTGGGGCAAAATGAGGCTCGCTCAGAGCCTCCTCCGTTTTGGTTTGCTGTTACTGTTGGTCTCTTTTGGCCCTTCCAGTGCCCGGGGTCCCAGGACTACAGAGTAGACACTTCTCTTGGCAAGAGCTGCCCCACAGGCAAAGACTAATACCACTCACAACCTATTGTGAATTTAAACCATAGCACCCTCGTGGTTTCTTCTCAAGTCTTCATGAATGGCTTCCATCTGTGCCTACCTAACTTCTGGGGCAGTCCCACTTACCCGGAGTCCAGTCCACTTCAACAAATGTTTATTAAGCACCTACTGAATGCGTAACACTGTGCTAGACTCTGAGCATGTAAAGGCATCGCCTTCCCTCCCCCAAAGCCTCCCTCCCAACCTTCCCCCCCAAAGCTTGCATTACACCGGGGAATGCAATATGTAAACCGATAAATACCTACAAGACTCTTTCGAGGGGAAGAGTGTCATGGAAATGTCTGAATCTGAGAAAATCACAAGGTTCCGAGGAGCTCTGTCTTGTACTCCATGAATTTCTCAGCACAGCTCGCCCTCCTAAGATCATGGTGGTGCTCGAGGAACTATCTATAGTGCACAAAAAGACCTAGAAGGCTAAAGGAAGGCTTTCTGTCTATCGGGGTGACTTCAGAAACGAATGTTGAAAAAAAACACGATGCTGGTTCCACAGAGGCCAAGATCCTTCCATCCACAGAGTCCCCTCTGCACCTCAGCTGTCCCTGCCCCCCCAGGGGAAACCGGGTCCCGAGTTCCCACCCCAAGTCCTTGGCAGGACCCACCATTCCCCAGATGCGGACAACGGCCTGGCTAGAAGATGTTGCCAAGCACTTTGATAGGCTTTGTTGCAAGGCCCATACAATCATAGCATGTCAGAGCTGGAAGGGACCTTCGAGATCACTGACTCCAGCTGTGGCCCCGTGGCCCCCCTTGCCCATTGACCAGCGTGAGCTCCAGAGAAGCGATTCCAGCCCAGGGTCACAAAGTGAGCTAGTGGCAGAAATTAGGATGGAACCCGAACTTCCGGATTCCTGGGCTAGTGAGTGCCCAGATACTGGCACTGATTTGCCAAGCTTTTCCAATACCCACCCCCCGCACCCCTTCTTGCCAAAGCCCAGAGAAACCTGCCTTGCTGTGCCCTCCTGTGGGCAGCTCCATTCTCTCTAGCTAGAAAACTGGGAACATTAGGACGTCTCTTTTTTTTTTTTTTTTTTTTTTTTTAATAAAAAAGTGGTACCAAAGATACCTTGTGTCCTAGAGTTTTGCAGCCTGATTTAAATACAGTGAATCTTGCTCTAACTCTGTCTATCTCTGTCTCTCTCAGTTGATGCTTCTTCAGCACAGCACTCAGTACAATATAATAATATCTCTCCCTCACTGGCTTATCATGCCACTTGAGCAAATTTCTACCAGCATCCAAAAAAAAATCAAGGTTTTGAAGCCTTGCCAAAATCCAGAAATAGGGTGGACTTGCTTTTTTTTACGTTCCAGAATAATAAGCAGCACCTCCCACCCACAACCCCACCACTGGCTGTCACCAGGTTTATCTCCCGCCAAAATCGGGCAGGATTTGGGTTTGGAGGAAGATAACAATATTGACCGCGAGTAGTTTCCACAGGTGATGAGACCTGGGAAATTCTACTTGGCTTGTAGAGCGCTCAATTGGCTGATCGCTCACTTTTACCCCCAGTGGTCTTCCCTCCTGTCTAAGGAGTTCCATGCTGCCCTTAAGAGACCTAGTACATCCCAAACACTATACAAGACACAAAGCCTTGTCTACAAGGGGGGGGTCTCCCTGAGGAGGGGAGACCGAGACATCGTCAAGTTTAGTGGTTTAGGATAGTCTATGTTAAGAGCCAAGCGGGTGGTACAGAAAATAAATGTAGAGCTTTTAAAGCAGGAGAAGTGCTATCCATGGTGCTGGGGTGACTTTGAGGCAGGCTTCCAGAGGTAGGGCGTTACTTTGTATACTGCTCCTTAAATTGCTAAGCTAAGAGAACACAAGCATGTCAGGGGTCCCCCAGCTCAAAAAAAAGTCCCCACGACCACAGATGGCCATGCCAAACAAACCAAGGAGAAATAGGAAGGAGAGAGGAGGTGCTGAGACCATTGCCTGATTTTCCTTAGGCCCAGTGACTAATCTCTCAGCAATTTATTTAAGGCCCTTGGGTGGGTGACTTGAGCGTTTCATTTTCTCGACTTTTAATCATTAACATCCTAGAGCCTTGCTATAATGCTGTAAAATGTGGTACATGCAACCAAAATCAAAGAATGTGAGAGCAAGGACTTGGTGATTGATTTCGTCTGAGTCCCTCATTTTATAGGTGAGGAGACTCAGGTCTGGACAGGTCAAGGGACTTGGTCAAGCTCACACAGCTAGAAAGGGGCAGGGCCAGCATCAATCAAACTTAGCTCTTCTGACTCTCAAGCTCCATATTCTTTTCAGTATTCAAGCAGCCCGTGTTTTCCGATTACCCCACTACCGCCATTGGGGTAGTGTACTTCAAAGTCCTTTCTGGACATTTTGTCTATAAGCTATTTTAAATGGCTCAAAGAAAACTGGGTGATTAAAATTCTCATTAGCCAGCCTTTAGTCAAATCTACCTAATCTCGGAACTGTCCCTACTTGACACAAGACAGCATTATTTTGTGTGTCTGTTTTCCAAGTGACTGACCAAAATGCCAGGCCATAAGCAAAATAATAAAGTCAGATGAGTTCTTCTATGAATAAAAAAAAAATGGGGGTTGGCAGTCTTAGCCTTCCCTGTCTCTGCTGAAATATTAAGTGGTAAATAGGATATTTTAGTTTCTAGAAATCCTCCCAAGAATATTGGTATTTTTAAAAGGGTCTCCAAAGTTGGCTGTATAGAGAGAGCTACCCTTCCTGTTGAGTGTCACTCTAGGAACCAGGTATTCAAAGCAATCGCCACTCTTTCCCTCCTGCCATGGCCTCGCGTGGAAGCTTTCATGGACAGAATGACAATGAATAGGATAGAGCAGTGAGAGCTCAACATCAGGAAGGGAGCTGACATTCAAAGGAAAACCCTAGGATGTCTACTAGTCAGTGTTTGGATGACTAAATCCAAACACAAGACACCCAATGAGTATCTAGCAGATGGACAATCTATCTTCCCATGCTCTCCCCAGAGAGACTATATATATATATAGTCTCTCTGGGGAGAGCATGGGAAGATAGATAGATAGATATATATACAGGGCATTTAAAAGGGAAAAAACAATCTAGAGACAAATTATTGGGTGACTTTCAGTCTCATGATCACACTGGTAATCGAGGAGTATTTGTTGCCTTAGAGATGAAGTCTACAATCAGCCAACATGAGAGATGAATGGGGTTATTATTTAAAGGTCATCTGTGTCCAACCCTCTCATTTTATAGACGAGGAAACTGAGGACCAGAGAAATAAAGGGCTCAAGATCACACAGCTAGTCATTGGCAGAGTTGTGATTAACTCTAACTTCAGTCTCTGGGCATTCTAATCTAGTGAGGGTTTTGACATGGTGTCACTATGAGACATTAATGATGTATTCCTGTAAAATTGATGCAACTAAATGATTTAAGAGTGCTGAGTTAAAGAGGGGAATGGCAAGGAGGAAGCCCTTATGCTCTCTCCAGAGGGATCCTCTCTCAAAAAGCCCCAGTGCTCCCTGCTCTCTGAGACTTGTTTTTCTTATTGGTGAAACATGGGGATTATAACACTGACCTACATCCCAGCAATTTGGTGAGAAGCTGAGTAATGACTAATTACAAAGGCTAATAAAATATTTACAGAGAATATAAGACACTTTGAAAGTGCAAGAGCTTACTTAATAAAAATAATGACAGTGCTAGATAAATGCTGTGGCTGCTAGAACTACCACCAAGAAGAGTAAACAACATACTAGGGTAATTTCAAGCCCTATTAGAAATGTACAGTAAATATCGCTGTTTCCCAAGAGAAGTGAACATCAGCTGCTTAGGAAATCTTTATTGAAGGCAACCAACCCAACATGGTAGTGCAAAGTGATGTAATTAAAATAACAAATGACCTTTTTCTCTTTTTCTGCAGCAAGGGTGATCCCCTGCCCCCAGGCCAAGTTTCGGACAAACTTGGAGGTCGGAGTGGATGTTATTCTGTGCCATCTTCTTGGCCGAGAGCGACATCAAGATTTAAAGAAGTGGCCTTGGGGTCAAGTATCAAATCTAAAGGCCCTTAAAAGAAAGCAGAACTTTACTGGTAAAGGTGATATAATGTGGTCTGTGGAGATCAAGTGAGGATTTAAGGGGGACGACCTAAGGTTGGAATTACTGGTCTTGCTACTTAAATATTTGTGAGCTAAAAAACTGAGTCACTACCTCCCTGGGAATCTCTATTTCTCTAGGGCAATTAAGATAAATTCTATGACATCAGATATTCAAAATGACACGTGACCTCATTGATTTAGGAGGTCACAACCCATCCTTTGGGGAGCCTTTTTCTGTGTGACTTATCCATGTCTTCCTGTAAGTTTGCTGAAGATGGTCCACCCAATGGTGCTTGAAGTTTTCTTCATTTTCTCCTGATATTGAGATGGTACTTGAGGAGTCTTACTCTGACTGGGCCCCTGGCATGCCATTTCCCTGGTCCATGATACCAACCCGTTTGTGCTGCTGTCACATGTGCTCTTTGACAAGATGTACAAGATTACTAAAACGTCTGATGCTAGAATGTTATCACTTAAGGGGATACCATCGTGTTGGGTTGATGGTCCCAGTCGGCATTTATAATGCCCTGCTTCCATTTTCAGTTACCGGTCTTCAAGTGAGAGTTGCCCATGGAAGCATACAGCAAGAAGCCAAAGGAGGTGGTTTGGGTCCCTTTGCATTGGTGGCATTTTACGGTTAAATAAAAATAATAAATCTCTCCTTCCAGGGAGTATTTGAATTCCTCTCTACTTAATAAGTGACCCATCCGTGACCCAGTTCCATTATTCCTTCAAAGTGTTCATTCAAGGGGTCAACCTAATTCGAATAGCACAATGTAGCTGAAGAATTCTATTTGTAGGAAGTCACCTTCATTTCCACCATGAATTACTTCTGCTGACAATAAGGCACAAGCATGTGGGATAATGTGTTAAAAATAACATCAGAGCTCATCTAACTGCTGTGTGATCCTGGAATGCAATCTAGAAAATACCAGACACGCATCCCTTTTTTCCCTCCTGCGCAGTGTTAGGATTTCGTAGAGCGACTTATGAATAGAGTTAGGAGAGTTAAGTTCATGGGGTGTTAATTTAATAGCTCACTCAGGACTTAGGCTAATTTTGTTCCTGTGGAAGTGTGATAATTTTAGAGGCTCCAAATTGGGAAGTGCAAAGTAATTCATTTCCATTCATTTTTGTGTCAACAGAGCTGAATGGCTGTAAACTTAAGACCTCTCTTTTGGTTGACAGTGATGTGAGATTTACCAATCGGGGGTTGTCTTCGGTGACAATTCACTCTCAGTCCACAGTGGACTGGAGAGGCAAACTGATGGTCAAGGGGCCTGGGTTCCTACTCCCTCCTCTGACATTCAAGTAGATGGGAGTCAAATTGCAGATCCAATTGCACGCTCCAAGTTTTTGAAGGAGGAAATTCCTTAATCTTTCTGCACTGCAGTTTCCTCATCAGTAAAATGGGGGCCAGCAGGAGAAGAAATAAGCATTTATTGAGTGCCTACTATGTGCCATGCACTGTGCTAAGCAAGTAATTTACAAAAATACCAGCTCATTTGTAATTTTAATTGCACCCATATCACAGGGTTGCGAAGCACTGTGAGAACACATTTAAGGCAGTTTGCAAACTGTAGGAAGGGCTATATAAATGTCAGATAGAAGGAGGAGCCGGAAGGGTTTGGTTCACGATGGGGAAACATTCAAGTTCCATACACCAAGGCACGCATTTGAACCAAATTAGTCTGGTTTAAAAAAGGCATCAGGACCTTGGGATGATCAGGACATGCTTTCTAGTGAGGGCCAATGTTTCCCCATGACCTGCTGCCTCCCCGAGCCACCTTCTCTGCCCTTGACCCTCCTGTTGGGCTTTCCATGGAATAGATGGGCTCCATGATGGAAAAGTGCCCAGGTCTGCAGCCTGCATGTGATCTTGCCTTTGTCATCCTGGCTTAGAGCCAACATGCCATCCTCCCATCCATCTTTCCCCATGGCCAGAGCTTCCCGGGGATGGGAACCATGACTGTCCTCCTCACTGTGGCTCCATGGAACAGAACCCCTAATAATTCCTGTCTGACAGTGAGTCCTTAGTTTAGCTGAATTCTAAACCTATCAAAGTGCTTTTGGGAATACAAAGCACGGCCCAGGCAAGACTCTCTGTCCTTTTAAAGGCCAGAGTTCCATCATGGTTTGACTCCAGCAAACCCTGGTAGGTACTGAGGGAAGGAGTAGATAGTGCCCCTGACCCAGAAGACCACTAGGAAATAAAAAGAGTTTCTTCAGAGTCATAATATTCCTTCAGAAGAGGCTGGGTTTTAAGTATTGCAGAATCACAGAATGTCAGAGTTGGAAAGAGCTGAATAAGCCAATTCGTCTCTTGAAAAAGAATCTCCATTACCACACTCCTCCAATTGCACGCTCCAAGTTTTTGAAGGCCTCTAAAGGAGGGAGTCTACCTCCTGAGCCCACTTATTCCCCTCGAAGATACCTCCAGAAAAGTTAGCTTTCCTTTAAGCCCAAATTTGCCACTCTAGAGCTCAGCCCCACGGCTCCTCATCCTGTCCCCCTGGGCCACCTGGCCTCAAGTTTGGGTCTTCCCAAATGAGTAAATCAAGAACACTCATCACCTAGAGTGGTCTTCTGCCTCTGCTGCGCTCCGAACTGAGATATAAATACATCCCGAGAATACAAGTACTTGGACAAACTTAAATTCTACCCTTTGCCATCTCTGGACCAAATGGGCCAGATGGATTAAGTACTTAATTAAGCACCTACCACATGCCAGGCACTGTGCTAAGTTCTGGGGAACCAAAAACAATCATGTAAGTCTCCGCCCTCACTGGACCTCGGACCCGTATCTCCCATATCTGCTGTTCCTTGTGACAGCGTAAACTTGGGATTCATGCCCAGCCGGGGCCCTGACCACCTTATTGGAGCTGTGGGATGTGCTCGAAAGAAGTCCGTCCTCTGGGTATCTGATGTGGACTACAAGGCCGTGGTCAGAACCAAGAAGCCAGGAAGAAATGAGAGGCACACGTCAGGAGGTAGAGAGATTAGTCCGTTCTTCGTTTCCACATTTTGCCCACTCAGTGGAGAAAACTCAAAACTCCCTATTTGCACGTGCGTTATGATATTTAACGTATTATTTTAAGGTACAACAGGCTCCCTGTCTATTTTGCTTCATGATACTGTATGGAGGAGTACCAATGGTACCGCACAGGTGAAGTCATTGGTCTTCAAATGACTTCTACCCATTAAATCATTCTAACTTTCCATGCATTGCTAAAAATGGACACTGTCACGTCTGACTGCAGAGAATTAACTCATCCTTAAAGTACTTCTCAAAATACTTATTGTATCCAAAGCTACGTGCTTTCATTGCCATAAGGGATACAAAAAAGACAGTGTGCAGGTATATGGTGTAGGATGGAATAAGACGACACAAATAACTATAATCCATGTTTAAGAAAAGAACATGGGGCTATGAGAGTCCAGAACCAGGAGAGATTCCTTCCGGTTGAGCGGAACGGAGATTTCATGGAGGTGGCGGCCACTGGGCACCCTGTGGAGAATGGGGATAGGGGTTGCATTCCAGACAGACGACACCCAAGTGGGGTGGGGGTAGCAATCAAGGAGAAATCAAAGAACCAACTTTATCTAGTAAGCCTGAAGGGCAGTGGGGAGAAATGAGGCTGAAAAGGAGAGCTAAAAGGGCAGATTTTTGAAGGTTTGTCCAATACTTTAACTAGAGAATCCAGGTTGGGGAGTTGTTGGGACGCTTCACTGGGGAGGGTCTTTCTCACTGTATGCTTCCTAAGGAATAATCAGAACTTTGGCTATTCTGCTATGGATACCTCGGTACCCGGAAAATGGAAATTCACGTTTTCCCCGACTTCATCACCTATTTGCTCTTGTCGCTCACTTTTTAATAGCTGGGAGTCACCCCAATGACTAAGAGGATTTCTACATCTGAAGTGCTTCTGTGATGAATCAGCAGATTCTTTTCCTAGTGCAGTCAGCGGCGATGGAGAAGAACCCAAGCTGTGCAAAGCCAACTTCTCCATAGTGAGTCAGTTCCTCCGCACTCCCACCAGCCCCCTCTCCATCTGCTTCCAAGTGAATTCTGAAACCCGACGAAGAATCCCTCATGTGTCTACTAGATTGTTGTTGTTGGGAATAGTATTGGCCCATCACAGATCTTTCCAGGGCCCCGTCTCAGCCAAAAGGCTGCTCCTTTTCCTCTGAGTTATTTACATTACTTTTAAGTGGTTGAGCTTGCTCTTTTTCTCCCTCCTTTCATGTTTAAAGGCATTCCCTTGAATGGTCAGCCCCCTTTATTGTGTCTTGCCCTCTGAGACAGGTATGTTTCCAGTGCAGACCTGGATTTATTTGTCTTTGAAGCCCTCAGGCAGTCAGCAATCCTACATATAATCCTTGGACTGTTAACTGGCAAAAGCTTTGAGATAGATCAAATTAGAATATAAAAAGATGTGGATGAAAAATAAAATTTTTGGTAGGGAACTGCATACAAATAGAAAGTTGTAAGGGTTTTGTTGGGGAGCCATTTTTAAAGGCAAAACATTTAGGTTGCTTGAGAAAGGAAAGCCTAAAAATTAGGGGGGGAGAACCCTGGCGGTAAAGACAGTCAATCCCTTGGATTATCGTGGATGTCGTTCCTTGGGACACAAAGACTTTAGGTATCCTGCCTGCCAATCTTTGATGAACATCTCAGATCATCAAATGCATGGGGCCGGGTTGGTGCTGCTCATGGTTTCTAGACATTCTAGAGTTATTGCCCAGTCTTCCTGCTTCTCCATCCTTTATCACATCCCCCCACTGATCCTAAAGATCCCCCAGATAACATTCTGTTGGTTAGGAGCACACTTGGATAGCAAGAACCATCACCTGATGACCTTTCAACCTGAGCCTGATGTCAAGAATCTGAGGGGCATGCTGAAAATGTGAATCTGGAACATAATAATAAGAAACCACTTTCTAAACCCAAGAGCGAGAGTCCAAGGACCTCAAGAACTGCCCAAAAATAAGGACATTTTTTTTCAGTTATCCCAAATGAGAGCTCCAGAATGTACCAAGGCTGCCCAAGTTCAAATTCAAGTGTGGACTTCTGCATGCTAAGTTAGCTTATCATGGTGCCATAACTACGGACTTTATTACTAGCCATGGCCATTTTTCCTCATCTATCAAATGCACTTGTTGACCACAGATGAAGAATTATTCCTGTATGGGAATCGGTGAGCACTATTATCATATGATCAATTAACCCTTGGATCAGTGTACCATCCGCGTCCCTTTTTCTTGGAGACAAGAGCTCAAGGGCGCTGCTGATTGTGCAAAGCTCTAGAGGTTGGGGTGTCATCCAAGAAGTAGAAGGGTCATATCATCAATTAACCCTTGGATCAGTGTACCATCCGTGCCCCTTTTTCTTGGAGACAGCAGCCCAACTGAGCTGCTGAATATAAATAAAAGGTTGTACACATCTCTAGAGGTTGGGGTGTCATCCAAGAAGTAATAGAGTGGGGGGGGAACCCCACAGTGACTCACAATGAGCGCTGCTTCTCTTTTCTAAATAAATGGTTGCCTCAACTCATTTGAGAATTTTGTTAGATATTGGTTTGGTTTTTGGAGAATCTATTTTTGGGGAAGGGGGAATCCAGATCACGTCGACCTCTTTCTAGGTCTGCCACATCTCTGATTTGCTGTGATTTCTAAATCACAGACCACTGAGAATAGTTCATCGAAGATGCCCACTAAGTTCTTCCACTAACGTCCATGTTAGGGGAACATGAATTCTATGGCTTAAACATGAATGGTATTGCTCTTAGACCTGATAACTCGGCCTCTTAGAGCCTAGCTAAGTGATTTTTTTTTCACCATCTCTCCTCATTTATATTCCCTTGCCTCCAACTCTGATATGGCCTCCAACTTGCCTCTTAAATAGTACTCCTCTCTATTCTCCCCAACTTCACTTTTCAACCTGGGCAGCATCACCCCATGGCTAATCATGGCAATGATTTTCACGATTCTTTTAACTTTTTGCTTTAAACAATACATACGGGGGCGTGGCGGAGATTCTAGAAATTAGAACTATTGAACCTCTCATTCAAGGCTCCAGCTGGCTAAGGGACAGTATCTCAATCTTTGGCAACCTCTCGGTCGTTGGCATTTACCACAAAAGTCCTTCAATTGTCAGCAGTTGGTCAGCTGCAGCTTTTGACCTGCGTCGGCTTGAACCTTTCATCTCTTTTCAGTGACACATTCAAGGACTGATTCAAGTGGTGAGGTCGGTCTCTAAATGGGAGCAGTAGCAGTGAGAGCCCAACCCTCACTATTCGGGACTCTACAAGACTGCCTAATCCAGACACAGAAGCAAAAACCGGATCTTCTAAGTATAAAACAATAAAAGCACGAATTGGGGTGGGGGGTGACTTTACAATTTTCAAGTGCAGGTTCCTAAACCTGGTGGGGGGGGTAGGAAGAGTATTGTCAAGATTGTGTTGTGTGGTTCAGCCCTCAAGCAGCTTTGTGACCTTGCACAAGTGGTCTCCCTCTTATAATCTTTGCTTTCCTCACGTAGTATATCTTAAGAAGGGTTCCTTTAAGGCTTTGCATTCTCTGATTGCTTTAAAAGCTACCAACCTTACGACTGCACAAAAAAATAATGTCAGATCCACAATGGGACACAATTTTCTAAATGATATGGTTCTAGAGACAGATGTTCCTAACTGATTATTATCAGGATGGAGCACGGATCCGTGATTTCCTTGGTTTAGGAACTCCTCAATGAGGAGGGTCCTGCTATCAATGTAGGGTGGCCCCTTCTCTACAACTTATAGTCTTAAAGAGTTGTCTCAATCACTACAGGATAAACGGCCTGCCTAACGTCACACAGCCAGGATGTGTCAGAGGTGAGACTCGAACTCAGGGCTTCCTGGTTTCAAAGGCAGCTACTTCCCTATCTACTATGCTTTCAATAGATAAATATACCATATAGTAGAGAGGTGTGACTGTGTCTTTGTGTGTGTGTTTGTGTGTGTGTGTGTATGTGTGCCTGTATAAGAGCAAACATCACAGTAAAGTCATTAAAAATACTCTGCATTTTGGAAAGCTCAATTCAGTACCAAGCTTACTGAAATCAACTTGAAATAAAACTTTTTAAAATGCAAGAAACAATGCTGAAAGAATTGCCAAAAATAATCAATGACTTGAAAAGCCAATTAAACCCAATCTCTGGTTGATCCTTCCTACACTCCAGGAAAAATTAAGAGAGAAGGCACCTCTGAGACTTTTAAGTCATATGACCACCAAAATGGATAACCAGACTTATTTTTCTCATCCTTATAACCCTTCAAACTTCTTCAAAGTTGAAATTGTGTGCTTGAGGTAAAGCACCTTCAGCTATCTCCAGGTTCTAGGACACCAAGAACCCAAAGGCGGCAAAATCTCCATGAACTAATGCCCATCTCCCCTTCATTCATTGCCCCCTCCCCGCCCCACTCACCATACTCCCGGGACCCCATAGGTTTGTGACAGAAGGAAGCCCCATCCTGACCACTCCCTTCTCTCCCTTTTCCAGTGCATGGAGGTGGAAACTTTAAACTACAGAATTCTGCTGAGGGCTTGATAGCCAAAGCTGCAATGTTCTGTGCTGCAATGGAGCCCAGCAGAACAGAAAATAAAAACAAGATACAGGGGAACACAAGGCAGGACACACAGCTGGACTTGTGACAACAGCAGAGCTCAGCTCTGCACCTCGTCCAATCCCTTCCTCCCAGAATCTCGAAGAGTTAATTAATAAACACCAAATGCCAAAAATCTGCCCGACTGCGATGGCACTGGGGTGGCGGTCCTCTGTCCTGCCAGACCAGTGACCTGAGGACCAAAAGTAATAAGCTTAGATGCCCTGCCAGGGGGGCTGGAAAGCATTCCACCCAGTCTGACCAGCTCAGCATCCAAATGGGGTCAGTTATTTCTTCCCCAAAAGTAGTCTGGGCAGAGCTCTAGACTGGCAAAGTGTGAATTGGGAGGAATCTGAGATGCTTTGATAGCCAGCCCCCAACAAAACCACCATCTGAGAGGAGGGAATCAGAAAGTGAACAATAGGGCAACACAAAGTGGGAGGGGACGCCAAAATGAGCAAAGATTTCAGGACAACGAAAACTCAAAGATGAATATAAAAAGACAAATCATCAGGGAAGACATTAACAGCCTTCATATCTAGTAAACGAGTTTAGGCATCTATGAATAAATATTTCAAAACACAGGAAAATGATTTAACACCTGATCAGGCTGTCAAGGAGAATGGTGAAAAACCAAGTGCTTTGGGAGGGGGGAGGCAAATCAGTACTGGTGAAGGAGTTCAAGGAAATATTCATGGAACAAGTTGCAATTGGATAGGTCTTTAAAAGTTGGTTAGGAACATAAAAGAAAGAGGTGCAAAAGGATATTTCAGAATTAGGGAACAATGTTTGCCAAAGTGTGCAAATGAAAAAGAACAGATGTAGTCAGGGGACGATAATTAGCACAGTTTGTCTATAGAACATAGGAGGTGAAGGAAGTAATATTGAGATAAGGACTGGAAACACAGAATGGTACTATTTTGTAGAAGGTCTTAAAATACAGGAAGAGTAGTTGGAACTTTGACTCAGTAGGAAAGGGGGAGTCCCTGTAGGTTGCTAGTCAGATCTGCTCCTGGATGGTAATGGAATGTAACACAGGTGGGTGGTGACGAGGCCCCATTGTAGCAGAAAGGCAAAGGAACTAGAGCAACAGATGGGAGTGGGAGGATTTGAGAGACATCTTGCTGCTGAACTTGGTCACTGATGAAAGAGAATGAGGGAGAGAAAGAAGTCAAAAATGAGATTAACCGATGGTATGACCAACAGAAGCAGATGGAGCCGGTTTAGGATGAACGTACTTTGGATCATGCCAAGTTGAAGTAGTTGGATCTGGCGCTCGCAAGAAATCTTTTCCTTGGCACAAAGATATGGAGTTTCTGGGACATCCTTTATTGGTCATTGTTCTCTACTGTTCCAAGTGGAACAGAGCATCATTCTTTCAGTAATCTGTGACACTATATATCAGATGCTGTCAGGTGCTGGGGATGCAAAGACCAAAAAAATGAAACAAGACTGACCTAAAGATTCTATCCTCCTAATATTCTAAGGGCAAAGGAAGAGTTTGCTCAGAGATGTGTGTCATTTGGAGGGATTTTGACTCGATTTGGTGATTCCTACTGGTGTCTCCTCCACAAGATTGAAAAACCAATGTGCCAGACTGGAGGGAGCCAAAAGATCTAAGGTCTGACTCCACCAGTTGCCTGGGATTTTGGCAAGTCCTTAAGTCTCAATCTCATGTACTTATTCCCTAAGAATGAGAGCTATCCAAAAGTGGAGTGGACTACCTCAGGCCCAAGAATCATCAGTGTTCCCAATTACCTCAGGACCAAGAATCATGAAGTGTTCCCTACTACCTCAGGCCCAAGAATCATCAGTGTTCCCAATTACCTCAGGACCAAGAATCATGAAGTGTTCCCTACTACCACAGGACCAAGAATCATCAGTGTTCCCAATTACCTCAGGACCAAGAATCATGAAGTGTTCCCTACTACCACAGGACCAAGAATCATCAGTGTTCCCAACTACATCAGAGTCAAAAGAGATAAAAGTGTTTTCTACTCACTGTAGGTCCTCAAGTGGAAGCTTGTGGGGGGACCACTTGTGGACAGTCAATTCAACAGTCATTTATTAAGCTCCTACTGTGTGCCAAGCACTGTGCTGGGTGCTGGAGATATAAAGACAAAAATCAAGACGATCACCGATTCCAAAGAACTTATGTTCTCGTTGTGTTGTAGAGGGAATTCTTGTTCAGGTATGGTTTAGACTAGATGAATTTTGGAAGTCTCTCCCAATTCTGATATTCTAGGGTACCTCCAAAGGGAAGTTGGACCAAGCAGAAAGGATCTCCCCAGTTGCAAATAGCCATCTTTCTTCATAAACCTTTTAACAAATGGCAAATGTAGCTTTGTCACACAGACCTACCATGTCGAACCCTGCCTAAAATCTCAATCCCAAAGTAGAGCTTTGCCCTTCCTCTGGTCTTTAAGCAACACCTGGAAACTTTTATCATTCTAGAGATGCTCTGAGGTTGCCGGATTAGCTTGTGATGTTCACATTCTTCCCTCCTGTAATCCCTCAAGCATTGTTTCTTTGATTCAGGTTGTTTTAGGGAGAAATTAAATTCCCCTCCTTTCTTTCCATCACAATGGGCCCCCATCTATTCTCCCAGAGGGACTCCATTGGACTATTATTGTCTATATTCAAATGCCAGAGGTTTCAGAAGTAGACATTTTAAAAGTACCCATGGTTTAAATAATCCTGATCACATAATAAACTACTGAAAACCATAGTTTTATACCTCAGACCTTGGGTTTTCCTCTAAGTTCATGAGGAAACTAAATTTGGGACTCGGGTGCCCCGACTCTGACTCTTACTGGTCTGTGTGACTTCAGGCAAATTGTCTTACCACTCTGAACCTAGTTTCTTCCTCTATATAACATAGGAGTCACCATGTCCCTCATAGGGCTTGTTTGGCCATTCATTGGACACTAATATTCAATCTAGTCCAAGAAGCATTTAAGCTCCTGTATAGAAAGCACCACACTCTGTGCAAACAACAACAAAAGTTTGAAAGCCATTCTGCCCTCAAACAGTTTACATTCTGTATTAGTCTTACATTAAATAATTATATCCCCATTATTAGAAATAGAAAATCAACAAAAGTTCAAGTAGGGTTGCTATGTCAGACATATAAAAAGCCAAGAAGAATATTAGAAAGACCCCTCATCTTTCCTCAGTAAAATCTCATAAGTGTCTATGGATTTCCTGGGGGACATTTAAGATAGGGCCATGGGCCAGGTGGGCAGCTTGGCTCCTTGGAAACCCAGGAGTATATATTCTGCTGGAATGGCCTTTGAGAACCCAGGGTCATACCTCTAGGCCAAGATGGGGCCCTCCCCAGGGGAGGACTTAATGCCCCTGGTCCTCTTCAACTTTATCTAAGAGAAGGTTCAGAGAGAGACAGGCACAGAGATGCAAACCTGCTGCAGTCACAGAAGTAGTGATTCATCCCTCCCTCCACACCCCCCCTTCGATGCAGAAAAGTCTGTGAATCCAATTATGGAACCAGGGTTTTAGGTGGGCAGGAACGTGGGGCCTAGGAGTGATGTGAGAGAAAAACTGGAATTTAATTATCAGTCATTATCACTGTTCCTGCTGCCTTGATCCCTACTGATGTATGTGTGTGACAGAGAGATTTAATCTTTGGAAAGATCTTGAGGGGGGAATGGGTGGAGGGAAGGGATGGGTTCTTCACATAAGAGCTCCAGGCTCTTTTGCATAGAAGCAGCTTTTGAGACAGTGTCCCTTGACTTTGTACTCTGGGGAAGTTGGGGGAGAGAGGTAGAGGAAGTTGTGGTACTATGGGGATAGCTTTCAAATCTCCCCAGTCTTCAAGGAGAAAGAGTCCCTTTCCTTTCAGGCTTCAGAATTCCCCTCCTTCCTCTTCCACCCCTTTCTCTCCTGCTTCCAGCCCCATATCCTAACCATTAGACAGCCCACCGTTTTTCTGTTCAGATAAGGGGTTCTGAGCCATAACGATGGGTTTGGTCAGCAGAGGGAGAAGAAGGCCAGTGAGATATCGCAGAAAGTAGTGGGGAGCCGAAGACACGACTACATGTACCCCCAAATCCATCGAGTCAGCGAGAACCCTTGAACACTCTTCGTAGACAGCTTCCAAGGGAGTTCCAAATCAGGGACAGAGGATGCACAGATCCTCATTCTCATGGAAGAAGCAGCCAGCCAGGGGCTCCCCCTCAGCCTTGGCCCAAACAGACTGGACCGGGCCCTGGCTCCCACCTGGGCAATTCTGTCATGCTGAGCACATGGGAAGCAGACCTGAGTCTGGCAGCGGAACAGCCTGCAGCCAAAACAGGGCATCAGTGGGGGGACGGAAGGAGGGAAGCAAGCTAGGTTCTCTTAAATAATAATAGCTCACATTTATATAGTGTTTTCTGCTTTCTTCACAACAACCCTGTGAGGGTATGAGGAATACAAGTGTTATCATTCCCATTTTATAGATGAGGAAACGGAGGTTTAGGTAGAGAAAATGCCTTACTCAAGTGACAAAAGAGAGACTATCACGGCACCAGGTCTTCTGGAACCAAAACCAGTTTTCTTCTGATTCTATCAAACTGCCTCAAAAAGGGAAGGAAATACAAACTGGGCTCCACAGTTACAATTATATGGCCCTGATCCTGCATTTTCTGGCTTATCTTCAGGTCAATAGCCCTTTTCTTTTGGACTAGTATGATCTTTGGAGGTAAAAAGAAAAACCTATTTTACAAATACATAATTATATATACTATACTAAAATATATATGTATATATATTATATATATAAATATATCACTGACAAGAATTCCTTAGCATTTGCGTGCCTTCCTCATTTCTGTAGGGTGGGTTCAGGGAGAAGGGAGGATCGGGCTCATTGTTTTGAGGTGGGTTTTCTGTTACTCCTCTTTATTGACACTAGGGAGCTACACTTTGTCAATCTTCAATGCAAAGTCAGCAAGAGAATTCTGCCTTCCACTCCTCCTGATCTTAAGAACCTAGAACAGCAGGTTCCATCCATATCTCTCACCCCGCTCCAGGGTCATTTAACAAGGTAAAAAAGAGCTAAAAAATAGAGCTTTCACAGACTTCCTATTTCCTGATGACTGCAAAAGTCCTTTGTCTTGTAGAAGTACTCTGCCATTATTCATGAATTCACCAAACAGAAACGTTCAGTAGAAAAAGAGCATTGCCTTGCCTTTCACTGCCCTTCAACTCATTCCCGAGGGAAACATGGCGAGGATTTTCAGGTGAGGGAAAAGGGCACCATTGCTGCTCATTGCTCGCCCATCCCGACACTTAAGACACTGGGTTTTCCCAGCAGTCTGTATTCTCCATTAAAAAGAGCCTGCCGTAGGGGCTCTGACAACAGACAGGGCTAAGTCTGGCCAAGCCCATTTTCTGGGCACACTTGCCCAATTTGATTGAGCCCACCACTCGTTAATCTTGATGACTCAAGGAACATTCTCATTGCACACTAACTTGAATGTCAGTTGTGGAATATTAAAAAGCCTGAGCCTTTGACAGATGCAAAGCAACTACAACTCCTGGCACCTGTCTCCAGAGCAAACCATCACTCCTGTTTTAAAATAAAATATTTATTTTTGTTTGCCAAGAAGCAGGGTCTCAAAGGGGCTTTGGTAAGAATAAGACAGTTCCTCTGGAGAGAAAGCAGAGCCAAATTCATTTGGTTTTGCTTGGATGAAATTAATTTCCTCTTGGGGGCATTTGACATGAGGTAGCTCACATTCTCTAGCCATTTCACTGAAAAGTAGATTCACTCACAAGTTAAGACTTGCCATGCAAGCAGACCTGATTATTCAGAGCAGTCTTAAAGGACCCCAGTTCTTCCCTAGGCCCAGCTATCTCCTTTCCTTACCCATCATTTTTTTTCTTGAAGAAAACACCAACTAAAGCACCATTCTACACAAGACAAGACTCAGCCTTTGTTAAATGTTACTTTTTCATTTTAATTTTCTCTCCTTGCTCTGGTTTGCCCCTCTTATCTTTTAAGATATTAGCAAGAAAAAATCTAGTCATAAATCCTTTTAGCTAAGATTGTTTCTCAATAGAGTATTTGTCCATAGGTAGGCTAGCCCTCAATAAACATTTGTTGAGTTGAATTGAATCGAATTGAATTGAACTCTGAAATGTGCCTCCACTTGGTCAGAGAGAGGAGACCCATCTGGCAGACTCCGTGGGCAAAGTGACAGTTGGAATTAGAATCATAGAATTCAGTTATTCTTGAGCTGAGTGACCAGTTTGAGTCAGAGAGGACACTGGGAAATGTCAAGGACCCTGAAGGGGCTCTTTAAGCAAGTGGATTGGGGTATGACCAGTCAACCACCTAGGTAGTGGTGACAAAGGAGTGGTGGGATGCTGGAGGCTGGGCAGTGATTTTAGAGAGCAATAGGTATGGAGGGGCCAATTAAATCCTATCGGTAGTTTTATTAGCCAACAGCTTGATTAAGAAAGAGAACATTTGATTAACTGTTTTATTAAAAAGCTGAATTTTAATTTTTTATTGGATTTATAAATTCCACTGAGGAACAGAAGATGAGCCTCTAAAATTATGATCAATGAGGAGAACATCTGTGGGTTTTGTTTTTTTTTTAACCAAACTGGATAGGTTTGAGAACCTGAATCAAAGGCAAATTCAAATACAAGAAACCATCCTAACTTTGGAGAGAAAAGGTTAACAGAGGTTTGCCCTAAGATTTTCCCCCATAACTCTTGGGAAAAAAAAACCCAGTACACCTTAATTGAAGGGGTACCTATATCTATGAAAGCACAGATCATTCAAAGTGGGTTGTAATTTTTATTTTCATCTAGACCTGTAATTTCCTTGATATGGGAAACTTCTCAGAAGGAAATTCACCGTAGCAGTGCACATCACCGTGACTTGCTCTGCAACCTAGAATATAATTGCTTACCTGTGTATGTCAGAGCCAAGGTTTGATTGAACCAGGTCTAACTGTCTCTTAGGCAGGTTCTCTATCCACTATGCCATACTGTGGGCACCTTGAGTCCTGATTTGTTTTAGCTTTTATTTGATCCTAAGGATATCAGACGGAAAACAAATATTGTTATTGGGTAGATTTGATCTGAGGGCCTGAGACTAGCTGATAATTTGTTCAGGCTGGTTAGGAAGGACCTCAGAAACCTCAGAAACACCCAAAGATAAGGAAGTAACATCAATGAACATGACTGAATTGGAGGGAAGGATGGGGCAAGACTAGAATTTTTATAACAGAAGTCATAGCCCATTCCCCTACCCCATTAAAATAACTTAGATCCCCAAAAGTTTGACAGATGCATAATTCACCAGATCTCTTTGGACTCCACACTGGGTGGAAGCTACAATCATCCAGTTTTTTGTTTTTAAAAGAGATCATATAAAGTGCTATATAGGTTTTTGAGAGGAGTCTTGAGTGAAATGTAAGATATTATTATCTGCTGGTCCCTAGTTTTGAATGACACTACCCCCACACAGATCAGTGGGAACGTAATACCAACATTTCCTTGGGAGATTTTAAGTGAATTTGTTTAGACAGATTTGGAAAATACAGTTTAAGAACCCTAGGGTTACCTCACCTTAACTGTCAAATCAGAATCTCTCTGAAAATGGGGAAAAAAATCAGCCAGAAAAGTACAGACTTTTCTGTAATTATGTGTAATTATTTGAAGATTTAATATTTGGCTTCATTTTCCCCACTGTTATGTTGGAGAACCAGTGTTCCCTTTTTTCCTCTTTCCCCTCACAAATGCTTTTAAGGAACCAAACTAGATGTGAATTCAGGAGAGATCCTTGTTCCCAAAGTTTACTGGATTCTCTGTGAAAGCAATCTACTTTTCAGGATTTTTCTAGGTGGAATTCCTACTTGGCTATGAGTGGAAATATAAACGTGTGTGTGTGTATACACTCCAACTCATAAGCTTATATATATATGTATTATATATTTCAACTCACTTAAACACACGTGTATGTATATGTGTATATAAATGTACATGTAAATACACAGATACACATATGTGTACATATCTGTCTTTATAGATAGGCCTTTGTCATCTGTGACTGATTCTAAGCTGTCATAGATTGGGTCATCTGGCAGAGAGAAGGGAGCTTGGCTCATGGTGGATCAATAGGGGACCTTTGTCACCAGATGAAGCTTTGATTCTCTTTTGGCTTTTCCTTCTCCTTCCCATGAGGGAGAATAGCCAGCTGCTGCTTCCTCCAGGACCCTCTTTCCTTCTGTCCACTCCTCTCCATATGAAATTTGGGAGCTACAAAACTAGTGTCTTAACAAGCTTAAAGTAGTTTACTTTTAGAATAAGGGGGCAACAAACTGTCTCAACTTGAAAGAAAGACTAGGAAATAAGTTTTGGTGGCAGATGTCATGTCACTTCAAAGACAACATTCATTCAACTGTGTTGTTTCACATTGAACATCATTGCGATGCTCCGGATACTGGAGGGTTAGGGATGGACGAAGGCCATCTCCCTCGAGGACCTTGGTGTCTTGTTGGTTAGCCTTGGCTAGAACTCTCCATCCTAATTTACTCTGATGAGCAATGTGATCCGTTTTGAAGGAGTCCATTAGTGGGTTCCATTTCTGGAAGGATAAGTCCCCTAAAGGAGGCAGCCAGGAAATGGAAGAGCCACCACCCAAGTTACGGCTGTTTGGGAGGGCTTCCCTTGGGGTTTAATGTGACCCCGGCTCCCTTGCTGGGTTTACAAGACATCATCCCCCTTCACATCCTTCTTGCCTCCATCTCTTGGAACCCCTGGCTTCTTTCAAAGCTCAGCTCAGATGCCACCTCCCACAGAAAGCTTCTCCTGATCCCCCCAGCTCCTCGTGTCCTCCTCACCCCTAAATATCTTGGGTTTGTTTGGTATATATTCTGTAAATGCATACATGTTGTCTCCTCTGGTAGAATTAGCTCCTTAAACACAGAGATTGTTTCATTTTTGCCTTAATAGATAGGCACTTAATATAGGATCATTGGTTGGTTGATTGATTGGATTATAGTAATTATTAGTGCCTGACCCCAGGGGACAGCCAGGGATGGCACAGCACAATTATGTTGTTCCAGAGATTAGAACACCGCCCCTCTTTGCTCCTTTGACACATTGATCCGTTTCTGATCCTGAGGAGCCAGTGGTTAGAGATCTTGACCCCGATCCCTTCTTGGGCCCCTCTGAGGGCCCAGGGCAGTTAGGGTGGGGCTCCCCAACATGACAAGGAGGCCCCTGCCCCGATCTCACTCGGTGATAGAAAGTGTGGTCATTTTCCCCTTTAGTTGCTCCTCCGTGTCTTGCCTTGGGGTGGAGTGAGCTAGGCGGTGGAGGTTGGAGGCCAGCTTGAATGCCTGAAGTCCATGGCAAACCTGGAAAATAAATTCTTGTAAAAGCTGTCATGGAGCAGATGCCTCCTACTCCGAGATTAGGCGCCCGTCTTCATGACTGCAGGACACGGGCCTGAAGGTGCCAGCAAAGGCAGCTGGCGGGTAAAAAATGCATTTGAGCAAAGCGGTTTGGTGATGAGATGGAAAGTAGCTCTTTCAAGGCTCAGGACGCTCTGTAGAGGATCTCCTTAACTTGGATCTAAATTGGTTCATATTCTTATTAGATTTTTAAAGAAATGCTTCCAAATGCCGTAGTCTTAAAACATGAGGTGTGGCCACAAATAGAATTCTTTGAAAATTATACGCATAGATTGGAGCTTAGATAGCTCCGGAGAAGGGATGGCGCACGGTAGTAGGAAAGGTTATCAGATCGGTTCAACAGAAGGTGGTTCTTCGGGATCCCCCTTGCCAGCAGTAGCTTCCTTTCCACACCGTACACAGTTGATGCATATTGTCTCCTCCATTAGAGTGTGAGCTCCTTCAGAGCGGACGGCGTCTGCGGCTTGTTTTGATTTTTGTATTCCAGCATTTAGCGCCGCGTCTAGCACAAGTGTCTAATAAATGCTTGTTGATTTGACTTGACTCCAGTTCCATTTCTGCCATCAACCGTGGCTGGGGCATTCCTACTTGACGTCTCGGTTTTCTCATCTGTAAAATGAACGGATTTGAATCTAGAGGTGTTAAGATCTTTGCCAACTGGAAAACGCTGGGAGCCTGGCGGACCTTTAGAGGAAGCCAAGTTGTCGATCAGATAACCTCCGGCGCTGGGACAGGATGTAAGCATCTTGAGGACAGGAAAGACTAGTTTTGCGCCCGTCGGTAGCAGCTAGCTCCTTATTGCCTGGCACACAACAGATGCTTGAATGGTTCCTAACAGTTTTTGATCTCTAACTCTAAATCTATGATTCTACAATTCACCCTGAGGACTCCCGGGGCTCCGGGGTCCCTATAGCTCTAAATCTATGATCCATGATCCTAGGACGGACACCTTGACCCATTTCTGCCTCACGAGACCGCCTCTTGTCGACCCCACCCTTCCGCAAACCCCCAGACGAGGCCAGCTAGTCAATGAGTCCTCCTTTGTCTTTTTAATCTGTTGAGGAAATCAGTAGCTCAAGCAAGATGAAATGGGGGAGGCAGGGCCCTATGGCGGACTTTGGAATGAGGCTCAATCCTTCGTTGGCGAACCAATAAGCGATTGGTTTCTAAAGTCCCTTCCAGCTCTAAGTCCTGTGATCATCTGATGGTTTTGTTTTTTCAGATAGAAGCCCACGTGGCTCGTTGTCTCAAGAGAGCTTATAGTTTAACAGGGGGGTGTGGGTGTGAGACGGGGGAAGGGGGCCCGAGGAGCGTGGGCGGCTGGGACTGGGGCTTGGGAAAGGCTTTGGCGGAGGAGACCGGGGCGGGCACGGCGCAGGGAAGATCGGAGGCTGTTTCCCCTGGGAATAAGCAAAAGAACAGGTCGTCGTCTCCTCCTTCGGGAGCGGAGGCCTATGGGATGGGAGAAGCGGGTGAGCGGGCGCGCTGCAGAAAGCTCTGGCCGGGCGTGGGATCCAGCTCCTCGCTCCCCGGGGGTCGGTGCCCGCAAAGGGGGGGGGGGGGAGTGTTCTGGCTCTAAGATGTCAGCAATGCTCCCGGTCTTAGGAAATAGGGAGGAGGGGGAAGCCCTGCAAGGCTGGCACCGCGAGCACCAACCCGAGGTCCGGCGCCCGGGGCCGGAAAGGCCCGCTGCAGGCCGCTGGGTGGGCAGCTGCTGAGAGCAAGGATGCCATAGAGCGGGTGGGCACTAGGCTGTTTCCACAATTCCAGCCCACTCTGATGATCCATCCTGCTGGGGCGGGGGGGGGGGGGGGGGAAGCCTTCCGATGCCCTTTGATTGTTCCTGTGCCCTCGCCAGACGCTGGGGCGCCAGGACTTAACTCCAGATCTCATCGGGCGGGGAGAATGTTGGGGGGCGCCAGCAGGAGGAGAAGGGGGGATGGTATGGCAGAAGTGCCGACCTCCCCCAGCCTAAATCGGGACTAAGCCAAATTTCGGGAGGGGGGCAGGGGAGGATGGTACAAGCAGGTGCTTTATAAATGTTTTTGATGTTTGCTGCAAGAGCCCCCTCTGGGCTCCTAGGGTGGTCTGCTGCGTGGCCCTGTGTCTAGAAATAAATACTCAATTCGACATGGATTTTGCTCATGAGTTCTGAGTATGACTGTGGCTCCCATTGAAACCCGGGCCCCTCGGAGGCAGGAAACAGGTCTGGCAGGTACTCAAAGGGAGCGTGTGCTAATGAAATCTGGGTGAGTCAACTTTTCTGGAAAGACTTTTTGTTGTTTGCTTTACTCCTAAGGGGGCGCCCGATCCGGCTGAAGTGCGGGCCCATCCCCAGGGAGGCGGGGGAAGGCCGCCCTGGAGGGGTCAGCAGATTCAACCTTAACCTGATGGGCCAGAGACCCCCTCCGCGCCACCTTCAGTCCTTTCTATGACAGGAGAAACAATGCTTGCACCCCCTCCCAGGCTGGTTTAGAGTAGCAGACTTAGCAAACCCTCGCTACTTTTCCCCCTTCTTTCTCTGAAGTGCGAGAAGAGATCGGTGACTCGGGCTCTCCGGGCCTCGATGCGAGAAAGCGCTTATTCTCCAGGTAATCCCTCGGAATGAGTTCCCCTTGGAAAAGGCCAGGGAAGCTGCGAGGGCGGCCAGTTCTACTAGAAAACCCAATTTTGCAACAGTTACTCCTGCAAACTCCTTTGCGATGAAGGGGGCGGCCGGTTCTCTGCGCTCCCGGGGGGATGTTTTTCCTCTCCTTTCTTACCATACTGAATAATGCTCCCGCACACGGCGGCGGGCCCGCTCTTCCAGACAAGCCAAAAAGGTTCTGTTTTGACAAGCACATACATTCCTTTTTTCCCCGCAGAGAGCCGCGAAGGCGGCGTCCTTGCTGCAGACAGACCCACTCCCTTGTAGCCTGGGAAGCGAAGCCCCTTCAGGAGCCAGGCCTGCCGAGGCGGTCCCCGAGAGGCGCCGAGCTCGCGTGGTGCGGCTCGCGCGCCATGTTGCTCTGGCCAAGTCCGAGCCGGCCCGGCTGTTGGTCGGGCGCTTGCGCGGGCGGAGAGCAGAGGCAGAAGCCGCGCCTCTGTGGGGCCAGGCCCCGATGTGACGGGAGAGCTTTCCCCGCGCCTGTGGCCCCCGGGGACCGAGAGACGAGGGACGGGAAAGGGCGGGGGCGAGGGCCGCCTCGGCCCACAAGTGGGGCACTCACGGCCCCTTTGGGCCCGATCTCTGCGCCAGCTGCCACCAACGCCAGGCCGCGGCCCCCAAGTGGGGGGGGGGGGGAGGGACACTGCTTCAGTTGGTACTTTGAGGGTTCTAGAGGCGCAGCCATGGCGGCTTGGACTTAGCGGGCTCAGAGTGATGCGACTAACTGTGGAGCCCCCATCGGTGATTGACCGTGAACAAACCAGCCACGGTGACGCAATTAACTCTTAACTGAAAGCATTTATTGAAAAGGCAAAAAAGCAAGAATAATTATATATAGTTACATTCCACCCATCAACTAAGGCACACTTTCTGACCAATGCTCACACCGTCCCACGCGGAGAGGGCGGCCCTAAAGGAGTGAGTCACATGTCCAGGGAGTCCTGTGGGCAGTGCAGCTCTGGACTCCGGGCCTCCGGCTCTGTCTCTATTTAACGCTCCCCGGGAGGGGGGGTTGGGGGTGAAGGTGAGCTCTTCTGAAGGAGCCGGAAATGCAAGGATCCTCTGTGCCCGCTCCCCTGAGCCCAGGCCCGAGCGCCCGCGCCGAGGCAGTGTTATGCTCTTTTAGAAAGGGAAGAGACCCTCGGCGTAGGATTGGCGGAACGCTCTCCAGTTCTGCTCCCTCGGCTGGGATCTGAGGCTGTGCCGCGGCCTCCGGACCGCAGGTGGCAGTGTGGGCGTGCCCCCTCCTCTCTTAACACCTCCCAGGCAGCAGGTGGCAGGATAGGGAGAGGGACGGCCTCTCCTTTGCCAACCAACTCTTCCAGATAGCGGGTTGGGCAAAATGGCAGGGCCGGGAGTGACGTCACCTCCGTGCCCGCGGGTTCCAGAAGGGGTCCTCGTGGGGGGAAATCTCGCTCTAGCTTATGGTGAATAACCAAATCTTCATCCCTGCTGCCCACACGGAGCCCACTTCAGGACCGGGCCCGGGCATCTGTCCAATGGTCACAAAACAGTTCTGGTTCCCAGCTATTGGCTGCACAGCCGCCCAGCTCATCATAACCAAGGGAGCGGCGGGCGGGACCCCCTGGGTGCTTCTAAAACGCAGTCCCGGCAAATAGTGTCAATTTCTGTCTTACGTCACTGGTAATACACACTCCTTTGTGGGTCATGTCGGGAAATAAACATCAGAACAAAAGCACGGGAGAGAAAAAAGCACAACAAATGAACGTAGCGCAGTGCGCATTCAGCTTCCCCAGATGGAGAGACTTGGGGCCGCCTAGGTCACGAACCTCCGAGAAGAACGAAGTGCCCCGTTAACCGTGGACGGTGTCCTCCTGCTCCTGCTTGTTTCACCCGAGCATGGCTCACGTCAGTCTTCTAGGTCCCTTTGTAAAATCAGCTTTTTTTAGAGAACAATAGCAGGCCATGACCTGCGTGTGCTTTTCCAAGCCTTTCCTGCAAATAAGAGAAGCCGGGACACCTTCCATCCGCCACTCCGCCCGTCATTACAATGTTGCATCTTACCGCACCAGCAAGTTTAAAACCGATTCAGCCGGAGTGATTTATATTTGATACTCAGTAAATAACAATCACATGGCCAAGTTCAAGTTTGTGTCTACGGAGGAAGCGCCTGTCGGCAATCTGGAACAAATACCCAAACTTAAAACAGTCCGCTCCTTTCAATATTGGGTCATATTTTTTGGTTTGTGGCCCCGATGAAGGAAACTTTCAGTCTGCGTTTAAAGAAATGTTTTGGATAGTTTCATCATGAGTAGCGCACACTTATCATATTTACAGCAGACGTTTATAGTGGTGTTTATGGTGTGACAATTTAGCAAAGCGCATGCAGTGGTGAGCAGGCGGCACTTGCCGCGTGTGGTTAGCTGTAGGTCCCCAAATCTGTGCGTTGTTTGCTGGTACTTCATGAAGAGCTCCGCTGCAGCCCTAAAGGTCCTGACATCATCATCTTCTGAGACTGCACATCTTTGAGTGGCAGCTCTGGGTTTGTGGACGTCATGAGTGCCCCCTGACTCCTGGGAGTCTGTACGGCTAGTGAACTGGGCTGGGAAGGGGCGGCCCGGGGGTTTTGTCATCACTGGAACTAGAGACCCCCACAGGTGCGATTACTTGATTGAATTCCCTCTCTGAAGAGTACCAATAATAATTCCTCCTCCATCAGAATTTCAATGTTTCTGAATTATTACTGGTCAGTCAGGCAAGGGGGACCTTTTCTCCACATCTCTTCTGCCCAGTGTCTCATAAAGAAGTTTGGCTAACTGTCATAGGCATTAGGGAGTAGAGTTCTGATGGGCTATTTCTTTGCAAGTTGCCCCGTCCCTCTCCGATAGGGTCAGCTATGACTTTCATGGGTTTATCTTGTGTGTTCGAAAATTCCTCACCAGAATTCTGTAGCTTTTAAGAGATTGAGCATGTACAGCTGGCTTTTCTAGCATAGCTCTGCTATGTACTGGTGACGAGTCCCTCCGCCTTCTCCATTTTCTTCAACTCCCAAGAACAAATTAAGAGAAAAAAGGTCTGGGGGATAAAACCCAGGATGGCATCATTGAGATTTTTTGCTCAGATCTTAATAGTTCTGGCATATTTAGAGTCCAGTTGAAGCCCGTTGTCTGCGGGTTTTCCTGGGACAAGAAAAGTTGGATGGGGCTAGAGGGTTAAGGTGTGATTTTAGGCTTCATTTCTGCCAGTGCCAACAACTCTTGAGGAATTTGCTTTCAAAGTCTCCACCCTGATCAGAGTGAGTGCTGGGGGGAGTCCTATACTAAGAAACGCTCCCCCTTCACACCCGCTAAATGGTGGTGGCTTCTGGTTTGCCGTTGGGTATGTAAAATGGACAAAACATCAGTGTGCACAAGGTCTAAGAGTTTCTGCTGGCACATTTTCTAAGAGTGCAGTCTGGGTTGGAAGAATTTTCCTTTAGACACATTGAGCACCGACTATACATACTTGGATCGCAAAGACTGATGTTGCTTTGCAGATTAAATGATTTTATATGAAATAATTTAATCTGCAAAACAACATAGATATGTGTGTATATATATATATAATCATTTAATAGAAGTATATTTTTATATATATATAGAGAGAATGTCAAAATATGAGAAGGGTTCCTACTCCATAGTCACTATCTAAATATCACTGGAAGGTAGACCTAAAGGCATATTGTTGCCCTAATTCACATTTACCTTAATGGTAGGTGTTGCTCTTAACTCTTTATGATTAGAGTTACAAGTCTGGAAACAGAGTTGGTCACTCTGATCCACTTAAAGGGACCTTACTGATCCCTGAAGCTCCCACCAAGAGGCATTTGTTCCATCCGAAAGCTAATGGTAATCAAACATATCGATTCCAGAATATCTCCTCTGAAATTTCCATTGTCAAAACTAGTCATTTGTATTTTAAGGGTTTGTCTCTTAGAAGGACCTTGTGAAAATTCTTGTTTGATGTCAGATGTGTAACATCTATTTAGAGTCCTTTCGGAACAGGACCTTTTGTCTTAATAAGCCAATCTTTTAGGGTGTTCTCTCCCACTGAGTGAGATGGGAGTGGAGAAGAGAAGGAAAAGACTTGTGATACCGACAGTACTTGGGAGGGTGGCCACAGTGTGCCATCGCCGAGAGGGTCTGGAGGTAGTCCTCTCCTTCAAGAGAAGAAGGGAAGGGGATAGAGGTCCCAGATTTGGGAACAGACAGGGAATGGGGCTTTCTCTTTTTCATTAGCTGTAAAACCTGGATTTTAGCCGCCTCTGACCACTAGTCTAGCCAAGTACAAGGAGATCTCTCTCCCATTGGTTTTCCCAGTGTGATTGGTAGAAGTAAAATTGGACACAGAAATCAACAAACATTTGTGCGTTTGAAGCTGGTACTGTGACCTGTGAACCCATTACCCCACCTTTCTGGGCCCCAGTTTACTCATCTGTAAAATGAGAGGGTTGGAGAAGATGACCACGAAGGGGTGTTCCAGGCCCTAGGAAAACACAACCTGCCCTTCTTGGACTAACTGCTCCTTATTGGGATTTTTTAAGTAGTCAACCTCTTTGGAATTAGCATTGCCTGATCTGACTGAGGTTGCATGCAGGCCTACATGATGGGGCCAGACAGCTGGTAGTTGGGGGATATGGTGGGTCAGCAGTCATCCTGAGCCTGTCTACCAATGCAAATGAATAAAGGTGGAAGAATGTTATGTTGAGGGGGAAGACAGAGGAGGGTGGAACACATTGGGGTACTCCCATATTTAAGGGGTATCCATATGAGTGTGTATTCTAAGGAAACATCCATCAGCTTCTCATCAGTTTAACAGGTGGTCATCAAGTGTTTTTGGGATTACAATGCACCAGTGATTAGTTTCTCCAAGTTTAGCTAGCTTTGAACTCTCTATCTGTCCAGGTATTCTGTATTTTGGTATCTGCCCTCTATATCTTTGAAGGCTTTTCAGCAAGAAGGACCTGTTAGAATTTGCCCTCCCCTGCCATAACCTCTGGAGAAATTTGTAGTCCATCACCTCCACCTCACAGCAGGACTCAGGATAGGACTTGGGTAGAGATGCAGCTTGGCCAAGGAAGTGAAAGTGTCCAAGCTAATAGTAACGGGCCAGAAAGCTGGTTCTCTGATGCTCATGGTACCCCTGGGCCCTATGGGGGGCATCAGAAAGCAGGTAGCAGCATGTGGGAGAAATAGCCTTGTGAGCCTTAAACCCTTCTGCCTCTTGCAGAGCTCTGAGCTTGTGTGAATGGCAGACAAAGGCCTTAGAACTAGAACATCATCCGCAGCAGCGTGATCCTTCTGGGAAGCAGGAAAGAAAGGGAAAGATTGACATTCTGGGTCGGGCTTGATGGAGGTCGGGTATAGTTTGTATCTGGCTTTTTAGGGCGGTGGCTAACACTGCGGCCACGTGGGTAGCGGGCTAGATTTGGAATTGGGAACACCACCGTTCAAATCTCACTTTAGCTACTTACTAGCTATGTAACCATGGGCAAATCACTTATCCCCTTTGAGCTTTCCTGTTTCTTCATCTGTGAAATGGGGTTAATAATTTCTGCCTTTGCCTGCCTCCCAGAAGTTTTGCGGGGCTCACGCTGGAACGATGCAAAGCGTTTTGTAATCGCTAAAGCACTCAAGCTATGTCGGCCCTTTCGGAGCAGGCGAGGACCTTTGAGCGCATCCAGCCCGAGTCCCCTCATTTTACAGATGAGGAAATTGAGACCCAAGGAAGTGAAAGCCTGGACCTTGCCCTCCCCCATGGCTGCAACTGGCAGCCCCAAAGTTGGGTGTGTGGGAAGCACGGAATACTACAAATACAGATGGAGGAGGATGCCGCAGTGTGATCTATCGGCAGGAAGAAGGGAAGCCCTGGCTGGACCAATGGGGCCGGGCCCCTCAGCTACTCTGGCAGTTGTCACAAGCCAACCTTCTCTGGGACTTGCTATATTTGTGTTTTGCCAGTAAACCATAGTTTAAACTGAAAACCAAGGAACCTTTTTTAAATGTTTTATTTTCGATGAAGGACGCAATGATACCAAGCCCAGTGGGGATGACCGAGTGTTCTAAGAGTTTTTCCCGCAGCCTGCATGCCTCCCAGTTATATATCTGCAATAGTGGCCACCATATTCACCTCATTCTTAGATTTCCCATCCCCCCCCACACCACTTGTTCTTGAGGGCAATAAGGGATGGGGGCTGGTATCATTGGACAGTGTGCCTTTCCCCAGTATACTTTTTATTTCTCTCCACATACTTAGAACGGGAACAGGGAATGATGTTGGGTGAATTTTTCCTGAATCTAATCTGAATCGTATTCAGTGGTTTGACCCCTGGCATGAATTCTATACTATAGCACACGGTCATTAGGTTTAGGGATTCCCCTCTCTGAAGTGTCCTACCCTTAGATCCGGTGCAATCAAGTCTCAGTGTGCGTGTGACTGCAGTGCTCCCCGCCCTCCTTTTCTGGGAGACCCTGGATCTCAAACTGTTCTCCATTCCATCTAGAGCAACATGTCAATGAGAAACCCAAACATTCTTAATGAATATATGCGAAGAGTGTAACTTTAAGCTAATTATTCCAATAAGAGAAGGGAGAGGGTGACATTTGTCCTGTAGTGGTGTGAGTTATCACACCTTTTGGGCAGCCCCTTAGGCTACCCTCCCAAGTTTTTAGGGCAGGAAGATGCCCAGATCTTGACAGAGAATTGAATTTTGTTGGCTGACATAAAACATGGATTCACTAGAGGTGAAGAGCTGGCTTTGGGGAGACAGAGCCCTTGAGAATAAGGTGGCTAAATAAGTATCCTTATTTTAATGTAGAGTGGAAGCCTAGAGTCCCCCAAAGTCTCACAGTGGTAGAACACTGAGGATTGGGCTCATAGCAGTCAGCCTGATGAGTACCTTTCTTACTGGTCAAGCCCTCTCGAGATGTTTGTTTGAGGTAGATGGTAAATAGAAAACCCTCTCTGTTGTCTGGATGAAGGTTGGGGATGTGGAATAGCACCTGAATTTTGTGGAGTGACAAGTAGATATGGTGGAGCAGCACATGGCTTTTTTGACCATGAAGAGCAAGGGTTCAGAAGACATGTACAGGAATAAACAAACACAAGTGCTTCCTATCAACCCTAACCGCCCCCAGTCTGTTTTACCCACTCCTTTTGGGTGGATTGGATTTGGCAGCCAGGGATGCTCTTTGTCTCTATTTCCACCATAACCATCCTAACTTCTGATTCTTCTCATGGAATAAAAGCAAATGAGTGAGACCAGAAGGGAGGAAAACCAACATGGGAGACAAATCCCAGAGGGACAGAACAACAAAGGAAGGGATCAATGGGAAAAAGCTAGATTGAAAATGACAAGGAAAAGGGGCAAGAAATGGGAGAGAGAAACCACATGTGAGAGAGGCAAAGTAGAGAAGGAGCAAAGATAAACAGGGAGGAGCAAGAGGAGACAGACGCAGCCTGTGGGAAGGAAAGGGAGGGAACTCTAGAACAAGCAGAGTGGACCCTCGGGCGCTCTGACCCCATTCCTTGTGATCTATCTTCTTTCATGGCTTTATCTTCACATACCCACCCCAACTATGTAAAAGAAGGGGAGAGAGGTCAGGAAGTGGAGGGAGGGATGAGGGGTGAGCAATAGCTAATGTGTTCTCCAGGAATGGGGATACAAGTGGAGGCAATGAGACAGACTCCGAGAACCTTTCTATATATATAACTGGGAGAGAAAAATAAGGAAAAGAAATGGAAAACCATTTGGGATAGGAGGAACAAGGGACAGGACTAACCATAGACCTCCCTCCCTCAGTCTCTTACCCAGAGGCAAATAAGGGTAAAATCCAGTGGCCAGAGCCCTAGGTAGCCACTGTGATGTTGTTGTAAAACTCCAAGATTTCACCTCATTGATTCTTTGAGCTATTACCAAGTAGAAGGCAGATGTGCACTTCTCTTTTCAGAGAGTGAGGTTGCCACCTTGGAAGGTTCTTCCTTACGGTCTAGTTCTGGTCTCTTCTACATCAGGATGCTCTGGAGATCTTGAATATGGGTGTCACATCCTGATTCTACTTTGTTGCTTTTGAAGGGAGGAAGACTTTTGTTTTGCACTATGGAGATTGAGACTTGAGGGCATGCTTTCCCCTAATTATCTTGGATTTTCCCTGTCCCAAGTCAAGAAGTTCCCCAATTCTACCCAAACCTTCAATATGTTCTGTTTTGATTTTTTTCCCCTCTGCCACTCACCAAAGTCTGCTTCCACCTAGATATTACAATTTAAATATCTGATAAACCAGTTTAGCCCCATAAATGAGGATTAATCAACTACATGGGATGTGTTGAGAGCTATATTAGGGGCCTTGAGAGGTTCAGAAATATGAGAGAGGGTGTCTTTTGTTCAAAGCATACAGTATAAATCGGGTTATAAAAAAAAATATTTTAAGGATCTCTAACTTTGCTGTTATGGGATGTAGATGATAAATGTGGTAGGATTCCAGAGCTGGAATGCTGAGCCACCCCCCCCCCACCCTCCCTTGACACACACACTCATCCCCGTGCCCCCGGCCCAAAATTATCACATACACACAAACATCTCCCACATAACCTGGTGATGAATCTTTCCAAACTTAGCTAGGCTGGTCTCTGGACAATAGACATCCCAGTTCTACCACTGGGCCTATTCTTGAAGCCTTTCCAGCTTGGTAGGACCTGCTGGGAGTTGCATTCCACTAGCATAGCCTTTGAGAACCCAGGGTCAACTCCACGCTACCCTACAATGAGAAGTCCATTGGTGGGGGACAAGACACGAGATCATCAGTGAAATTGGTGCTATTCCATGTATTTATATAGAGATGTACCTGTTTCCACTAGCAGCATATGTTGACATAAAATGCCAACTTATGTTATGTAGTCATTTGGGACAGTATTTTAGTGGGAGTGACATTCTGGAGTCTTATTAAATTGGGAACTCTGGATACCATATTTATAACACTCTTTGGGACATAAAGGCCCTATATATAAACTGATATGGAAGATACAGGGAATACTTAAAGAAGACCCTAAAACACCTTGAGGATAAAATGGAGTTATACAGCCAATAATGGGATGGGGTGGGGGGGGAGTTGTGATGAAAAAAAAACTTAGTCAGATTCTGTTATATCTGAATGGAAAGTTTCTAAGCTCCCTGTATTTTCTAGAGAGATAAATAGGCAATCAGGCTTGGGGAGGGGGGAGAGGAAGGGATGGAGAAGGGAGAGAGGTATGGTTGTGTACACAACATCTGGGAGCTCGAGCAAAATTCTGGTATGCATGAATGTAAGCTTTTTTCTACTTTCCTGAATTAGAATTCTATTAATGAAGCACACAAGGAAGAGTTCCTTCTCCCTGGCCCCAACTCTGCCTCTGAGAGAGAATTCATTCAGAGAGAATGGCTATTTGGTAGGGAAGTATGAGGACAGCCTGAAATTTGGGGAACAAAGGAGTGATTTTCTTTCTGGGCCTTCCTATGCTGGGAGGATTCTTTTTCATTGCAATTCTAGAAATAATCAAGAGTTTGGGAAGCCTTGACATTTGAGTTTCTTGGATAATACTTGACAGTCAACATGCTGGTTTTATGGCACAAACATTGTTAACTATGAAGGGAGGGAGGGAGGAAAGAGGGAAGAGGAGGAAGAGGAGAGAGAGAAAGAGAAAGAGAGGGAGAGACTCTGTTGGCTGGACTTGGGTTGTCCAGATACGCATTGTGGAGAAGTCAGACTTGAGAAGGACAATGAAGGATGATTGAATCCAATTTATAAAATGGGCAAAAGTAAGATTAGTGTTTGGGAACATGGGAAGACACTGTAAAGTGATCCACCTGATTAAAACTGAGGCACAGATGTCAGGAGTTAAGTTTGGATGAAGCACGATTCTAGAGGGTCTCAAACACTAGAGTAATTTGGGTCATCCTATGGATAGACAGTAGGAAATTACAATAACTGGTTTGCTCACATACAAGAAAATGACATTCACAAAGAAATACAATTCAACAAACATTTATTTATTCATTCTGTTATCTATGAGAGCAACCCTTGTGGGGGTACAACCTAGCAACTGCTTCTTCTGCGGATCCCTCACCCCAATCCCAGCAGCCACAGCTACTAAAGATTCAGAAAAGAAAGTTCTCATGAGATAGCTCAAAGTCAGATAACTGGTTTTGTCAATGGAAATTACCCTAAAGGAGGTCTTATATTCTCCTTTTGGATCTTAATGTTTTGGCACTGTGCTTTCCACAGGGTAAACAGTTATTAATGCATGCTTTTGGTTCATTTAGCATCCACTAGGACATATTATTGGATTCATAGGTTCATGGGCATTGGACCTTAGAGGTCATTTTGTCAACCCTTTCATTTTACAAATGAGAAATTGGAGGCTGTAAGGTTCAGAAATTTGCCCAAAGTCGCAAAAATAACCAGTGACAGGGCTGGGAGTAGAAGCAAGGCTAGCTCTCTTGACACCAAAACCCATGTTCTTTCCTCTGCCCTATGTTGCTTCCAACAAGTTCTGTAAAAAATAAAATTAAGTTTGGCTGGATTCCGGTCAGAGCCAAGATAGAAAGACTTTCACTGAGGAGGAAAATTCAGTGATCAAGGTGTCTCTTCGTGTGTCAGGAACTTACATGACTGACTTGAGGTTCTTTGGTACCGCTAGGATTGCTTGTGGTAATCTTCTCTCTGGTATGAGAGAGAATGAACAGAATGTAAACCCAGGGAAAGGCTTGGAACCTCATACCTTGTACCTCCTTCCTCTCTCCCTGTGTCTCCTCCACAAAATCCCCCTCCCTAGAGCTTTATATGTCAGTGTGGAATAAACAAGGATAAAAACTACATAATCGGATTCTTTCGAGAGCGTATTCTCTGAACCATGGCCACAGCTGAGCTTCCCTCTGGGTTTCTGTTGCAATGGAAGGCACCAGGGTTAGGGAAGATGGCCAGTGGAGAGAAATGCATGGGTTGATCTGATGGAAAGGTCAGGACTAGGGAGGGCAGAGAAGCAATAAAAAGAGAAAGCTGGGCTAACCCATACAGGGTTTCAAGAAGGAAAGAATCTGCAAGACGTAGTGGTCAAATATAAGGAGGTATTCAGGGATAATCCTGAGACTTTAAGTCTACAATACACTGGCAGAATAGTGATTTCATCAAGACAAATGGTGAAGTTGAGAAGGAAATCGGCTTCAGTGAGTAGATCAAGAGTTTAGTTTAGGACATGTTGAGTTGGCAAAGTTATGTTCAAGCAGGAGTGCAGTACGCAGTTGGATGGGATCCAGAGCTTGGGTAAAAGATTACAGAGAGAGGGGAAAAAACAGAGTAGGGAATAGTCATTAGGATGGGGGTGATGCTTGAAACCACGTGGGAGGAGAAATTCTGTATATGGAAAGAACAAAGAGATATTGTTGAATGAGCAGAGAGAAAGGGAAAGTGTAGGGGAGGGAGTCAGAAAGCAAAAAGAAGGCTGTGAACTAGTGTGGTCATATAAACCAAGTAGCGGAAGGTTTCAAGGAGAGGAGCGGTCAATACTGTCACTGCTGCTTAATACTGAGAATTAAGGAAAGGCACCGGCAAGGAGTTTGCACATACCTGGCAAGGAGTTTGTTAGGCCGGTTATTAGTAAACTTTGAAATTGGAGACTCGATTCCAAGGCAAAGTCACAAAGGGAAAATGGGTGGTGAGGAAATGCACTCTGGGTAGCGATTATGATTTTAAAAGTTTTAGTGAATAGGTCCGTAAATGAATTGGCTAAAGGGGGACAGCACAGGTTTTGAGGTTGTGCTTTGGTTTCGAAAAACTTGCAGAACCTTGGCAAGCTGGATGCTGCTCACTTAGAGCACTTGGAGCTAACAGAGAATGGATGTGTGGGCTCGAGGTGGCTCAGGATCACAACCTGAGAGTGAGAAATAACAAAGGTCCAGAGAGAAAGTTACCAAGGTCACCCAAATCGTAAATCACAAGGGGACAGGTAAGAGGGTGATAAGGATGGAGTATATAAGAGGAAGGGCTAACTGGACAGAAGCAGCTTCTTCTCTTCTTCTTAAGGTTAGAAGGTAGCAACAGCAAGAAAGAAAAGTGGAGGTCCAGTGGAGAGCCATTTTGGAGAAGCTAGTGGAGCTGGGACCTGACAAATGGCCCGTGCAGATGGCCAGAGTGGAAAGTTCTCACCTTTCAAGTCCTTGGCGCTGGCTCCAAGTCAAAAACAGGGAGGGTTTCCCAAAGGAAATCAGCCTTAAAAAGGTTCCTTTCCCTCAGCTTTGTCACTGTACCCTCGGAATGAGGGGCTCTTTTCTTCTGACTTTAAAATCTCTCTCTAGCTTGTCTTCCCCATTAGAATGTGAATTCCTTGGGAGCAAGGACTGTCTTGCTCTTTCTATGTGTATCCCCAGTTCTAATTCCAGTGCTTTGCACACAGTAAGCGATTAATAAATGCTTTTTAAGTCAGTTCATCCAGATTTCAGCAAGGTAGCGGGGGAGGATCCTTCGGCGACCCATGGAGCGGAACGGGGAGTCTGGGATTGGAAAGAGTGGCTTAGAATCCATCGCCTGCTGGCAGGGTTTGAGCCAATGGGAGAGAAAGACATGCATAAACTAGGAGATGAAGGGGTTGCTGCCTGGGATGTGTTTGTAAAGGGCCAGCTCTTCCCGGTTCTTACTCTCCCAACTGTCTTGGGATAAAGCCCTTACCATATTCATCACATTTATAGGCTTTCTCCTTTGTGTGGACTCTGATGTCTGTGAAGGTTGAGCACAGAGGGAAACTTCTTCCACAAAAACCATTTATGATGTTTTCCCCCATCTGGCTTTGCTGATGGATAACTGTTGTGATTGCCAAGTAGGCATTTTCTTCCTCCAGGGTAATCTATTCTTGTATGGCCGTGTTGACAGATTCTTGCCCCTCTGACCCAGCTTTGCTCCACTGAGTGAAATGTTCACCCAGAGGAACATGGGTTTCAGAGCCCCAAGGGACTTCAAAGGTCATTTACTGCTCCCTCAACCCCATCCCAACCCCCCCCTTTGCAAATAATGACATGAAAGCCGAGAGGGAGTTGAGGGTATCTTGATTAAAGTGTCACACAAGTAATAAAGGTCTGAGGCACGTTGTGAAGCCGGGTCCTCCCTCTCCAGAGTCAGTGATCTTTCCACTGGGCTGTACTACCCACCCTGGTTGGACGAGAACTCATTTTACAGATAAGCAAATCTGAGGCTCTGAGAGCATGGGTGGAAGATGAAGGTCACCATTGGTAGTGAGGAGCCTTCTTCCCTATTCAGAGAAACAGAGCAAGTGTTTTTTAAGTACCTACTATGTGCAAGGCATTTAGGAAGGTACCAGGAATTCAAAGACAAAGATGATACAACCCTTGCCTTCAACCTTACCCTGGGGATAAAAAGTATCTTTTGAGAAATATGATCCAAGTGAAGAAGTTGGGGGTCCCCCGCAGAAAGGGGGCTTTCCACCAAGCCTCGGAGGAGTAAGAGCATACCCCCTGCTGTTGCCCACCTTGTCTGGGTCCGAGCTGCAGGTCTGCCGGGGTGGATGGTCTCCATTTCGAGCTCCTCTTGAAGGGCTCATAAATACACATCTGCAGATGATGTAACTTAACAGAGAGAGTGGAGTCCGAGAGAAAAAGGTGAACTTGCCCGTGACACTCCCCAGAGAAGTTCCTAAGAAGTCCGGGTCAAGCAGAATGAATGCCGCAGAAAAGAGGAAAAAGCAGGAAGAGACCTTCTCATCCCACTTGGGGGGGGACAGCCAGTTCAGTCCCATCACTTCACAGACAAGGCCACTCGAGGCCCGGAGAGAGCCCGGAGTCGGGGGCTCTTTGGATGAAGGAGGATGTCCCCCCGGCAGAGTCGGGGTGATCCCCCGGGAGCAGAGGGTGCTCCCCCGGCTCCCTCGGGCTAACTCCACGGTGGGCGGGAGGCTCTTTGATTGGCTGCGGAAGCACTCAGAAGGCCCGAGTGGGCTTCTGACACTATCCGCTATACCACATTCCTCTCATGATGGATGTGGAAATCGGACACAAGGCCGAGTTAGTTCCCGAGCTGCCGCCATCTTTGTTTTCTCCCTGGAGTAGGAGACTCCTTGATTGCCAAGGATCTAATCCAAAAGCAGGAATTTAAAGCTCAGAGAGACCAAATTGTAGTGTAGCGAGAGAGGGTGTCCACACCCTGAGGGAGCTCAGGGTGCTTGGGTACAAATTATACTGGGGGGGGGTTCAAGAGAATGATTTAATTCTTCAAAGCTTTCAAGTTTGCAGAAGGGCTTGCTCACAACTGTGAGGTGGGCAGGGTGAGCATCATTAGCTGAGAGGTTGAGAAGAAAATAAATCAACAAGCATTCATTAAGTACCTGCTATAGGCCAGGCATTGCACGGGTGCTGGGGATGCAGAGGACAAAAGGGGCAGAGGGGCCGCCCTCCAAAGGTGCTGAGGGGGCGCCCGGGGAGGAGGAGCTCGCTAATGGGAGGTTGGTGAGCTAGGGGTTGGCTCAGGCATTCTGGGTGGCAATCTGGAATCAGATGAGAAAGTCACTCCCACTGGTCCTGCCCTTGGCCCAGGGAACCGCCTGGGAAGGAGGACTTCGAAGCCTCAGAGACAACCTTCCAAAAGACTCAAATGAAAAGCAGGTTTTTTTTTTTCAAAGAGCAAAAATCCGAAAAAACCTAAGAGTGGGTCTGTCATCTAGGGCATGGCTCAATAAACGGGGTCCTTGGCTGTAATCGAGGAATAAAGATGAGGAAGTTAAGAGATTTAAGTGGGAGGAGATTCGTATGAACTGATGCAGAGTGAAATGTGTGGAACCAGAGGAATCAGATACTTTAACAGTGCAAATGAAAAGATTAAAAGCTAAATGGGGAAAAAAGTCAAAATTTGTCTTAGAAAATAAGACAATAAAACATGGCTTCCTGTTCAGCCGAGAGGAACTTGGCTCCTGGGGCAGCATGCTGTGTAGACTCTTTAGCTGTTTTTCTTGGTTAGGAAAGAAATTCCCATTTTGATCTGGAAAGGGAAGCATCAGAGAGGATGGGGTGATGACAATAGGGGTATGTCCAGAAATAATTTGTGATGTAAAAACAAAGATGTCAACACATTAAGAAACAAACAAACAAATAAAAAAAAAACAAACTTGGCCAAATCAAAAAGTGCTGAGCAACTACAAAATTTTATATATGATGTACATAGACTTGAAGGAAGTCATACCTTCTCGGGGCCTAAGTTTCCCCATTTGTAAAATGAAGGTAAAGTGACTTTTCCATGGTGATATCACCAGTAAATGTCAGAGCTGAGGCTTAGAGGGAGCCTCCCAGCCTCGGGACCCTCTTCCTGACATTAGGGCAAGCTTTGAGGAAGTAAAGAGAAGAGAAAAAGATGCTGGGTGGGGCTGGGGACATGGCTAGCACTCTTAATTTTCAAGAGCAGTCATCCATTTGTTTCCACAAACTATATGCTGGTGAACTTGACTTTGACTTCTGACAAAATTCTGAAGCAGTTAGTTTGTTAAACAGATGGTTGATGAGTGCTTAGAGAAAAAAAAATGAAGCTCTCTTTAAGTCATTATGGGTTCATTCAGAACAAGGCCCATCACTTTTAAGAGCCTCAGTTTTCCTCATCTGAAAAATAATAAAAACGGAACAGTTTGCCTCTGTTGGGAGGGTCAGAGAAAGGGATAAGGGACGCACAGTACGCTATCCCTGCAGATGGCTCTGCAGATGGATGCAAACTATTGCTTATTTCTGACTTTGGAATTATTCTCTAGTTCTTTTTGTGCCTAAGGGAGTGGGCCTGGGATATATAGCAGTAGTTTTGTGGTTTGTTTTGCCTGGGAGAAGGAAAGAGGGATGAAGGGTGAAGGAATTATATTCTCCCCCAAAAGCAGGTGTACTAGCCAATGACCTTTATTGCACCTGACTTAAAAATACAATAAGTCTTTTTGGGAGGGAAACCATTGTAATGGGGGCCTCGCGTATGATTTAAAGAGTACCTGACTGAGACAGGGTCTGGAGGCTGCCGAGGCAGGGGGATACAGGGACTTGTTTATGGTCACACAGATGTTACTGATTATCTGCGGAGGGGGCAAAGGTCTTCTTCACTACAAGTCCAATACTCTACCCATTACACCACATTCCTTTCCTGAGGGATGATGATGTCAGACAGTAGAGAGAACATGGCAAAGGGGAGGCAGGAGGTTCTGGGGAGCCCGCTTCTGGGAAAGTTGCGATGGCACGTGAGGGCAGCACCTGCTCAAAGAAATTGGGGGCACACATAGACATTCTATGACTTGGCTCCAGTCTGCTCACTCCACGGAGAATGGGAAATTCTTTGCTTGGCTACAGAGATGCTGAGAAGGCCCGAGGGGGGCTTCCGGTTTATCCCTCATCTTCCTTCTCTCTTGCCTGAGTCCTTTCAGTTCTTTCTCATGGATTGTTGGATTGCTTTCATCCACAGCTTCCGGTAAAAGGACATGCTGTCATGGGAGAGGTCTTAGGGTTTTTCTCCCCTCCTGAAACGTGGCTCCCCAAAATGGGCCTTGGTCACTGGCCTCTGCATTTGTTCTTTTTCCTTTTAGGTGAAGGAGTTTGGAGCTTCCGACATGAGTTTAAAAGGTCAGTAGGACACTCTGGTGTCCCAGAATTCCAGAATCTGGAGAGCCAGGAGAGCATCAGTGCCCCAGAACCAAGGTGTGACCTTCGGGATGCCAGCTCAGTGGCAGCTGAGACAAACAAATCACTCCAAGATGTCACCTTTGGATGGACTTTGCAGAACCGGTGCGGTTCAGGAGCCAAATTAGACTGGATCCAGTCCTCCCAGAGACTGAGATGTGATTTTTGGGATGCTAGCTCAGGTAGTTGAGACAAACAAATCATTCCAAGATGTCACCTTTGGATATGGATTTGGTAGAACCAATGCAGTTCAGGAGCCAAATTAGACTGAAGCGAGTCCTCCCAGAGACTTAAGATGTCACTTTTGGATATGGATTTGGTAGAACCAATGCAATTCATTATCCAAATTGGACTGAATGTAGTCCCTCTCAGAGACCAAGATGTGACTTTGGGATGCTACCTTATTGGTAGTTGGGACAAATAAATTAGTCCAAGATGTCACCTTTGGATATGGACTTTGCAAGAACCGGTGCAGTTCAGGAATTAAATTAGACTGGATCCAGTCCTCCCAGAGACCAAGATGTGATTTTTGGGATTCTAGCTCGGGTAGCTGAGACAAATCAGTCCAAAATAATCACCTTTGAATATGGGTTTGGTAGAACCAATGCAGTTCAGGAGCCAGATTAGACTGAATCGAGTCCTCCAAGAGACTAAGATGTCACCTTTGGATATGGATGTGGTAGGACCAATGCAATTCATTACCCAAATTGGACAATGTAGTCCCTCCCAGAGACCAAGATGTGACTTTGGGATGACAGCTCACTGGTGGTTGAGATAAACAGATCAAACCAAGATGGCCCCTTTGGATATAGATTTGGTAGAACCAATGTCATTCATTACCCAAATTGGATGGAATGTAGTCCCAGAAAGCAAGATGTGACCTTTGGGATACAAGCTCGGTGGCAGCTGAGACTGTACAAATCACTCCAAGATGTCACCTTTGGATATGGACTTTGCAGAACTGGAGTGGTTCAGGAGCCAAATTAGACTGGATCCAGTCCTCCCATCAGAGATCAAGGTATGACTTTTGGGATGCTAGCTCACTGGTAGTTGAGACAATCAGTCCAAGATGTAACATTTGGATATGGATTTTGTAGAACCAATGCAATTCAGAAGTCAGATTAGATTGATTCTATTCCTCCCAGAGATCAAGGTGGTTTCAAAGAGAATATGCCTCTGAAGTACTGGGAAAAATATTCTTGTTGTTCTTCCTATCACCTGAAAGTAATTTTTGTTATCTTTTGTAAATGAATGTAATGAATGCTAAGTGATTAAAAAGGAGCTGGGGTACTAGTCTCAGGCCTCTAAAAATAGGGGCTTCTGTGCTGATAAAGGCCTCATTTCCAAAATATATAATCGACTCTATAAGAAATCAAGCCATTCTCCAATTGCTAAATGGTCAAAGGATAGGAATAATTTTCAGACGAAGAATTGAAACTATTTCTAGCTATATGAAAAGATGCTCCAAGTCATTATTAATCAGAGAAATGCAAATTAAGACAACTCTGAGATACCACTACACACCTGTCAGATTGACTAGAATGACAGGGAAAGATAATGCACAATGTTGGAGGGGATGTGGGAAAACTGAGACACTGATGCATTGTTGGTGGAATTGTGAATACATCCAGCCATTCTGGAGAGCAATTTGGAACTGTGCTAAAGTTATCAAACTGTGCATACCCTTTGACCCAGCTGTGCTACTACTGGGCTTATATCCCAAAGAGATCTTAAAGAAGGGAAAGGGACCTGTATGTGCAAGAATGTTTGTGGCAGCCCTCTTTGTAGTGGCTAGAAGCTGGAAACTGAGTGGATGCTCATCAATTGGAGAATGGCTGAATAAATTGTGGTATATGAATGTTATGAGATTATTGTTCTGTAAGAAATGACCAGCAGGATGATTTCAGAGAGGCCTGGAGAGAGTGACAGGAACTGATGCTGAGTGAAATGAGCAGGACCAGGAGATCATTATATACTTCAACAACAATACTGTATGATGATCGATTCTGATGGATGTGGCCCTCTTCAACAATGAGATGAACCAAATCAGTTCCAATAGAGCAGTAATGAACTGAACCAGTTACGCCCAGCGAGAGAACTCTGGAAGATGACTATGAACCACTACATAGAACTCCCACTCCCTCTAATTTTGTCCGCCTGCATTTTGGATTTCCTTCACAGGCTTAACTGTATACTATTTCTAAAGTCCCGATTCTTTTTGTATGGCACAACTGTTTGGACATGGATACATATATTGCATTTAATTGTATAATCATATTTAACATGTATTGGTCAACCTGCCATCTGTGGAGGGAGGGAGGAGAAAAATTAGAACAAAAGATTTGGCAATTGTCAATGTTGTAAAATTACCCATGCATATATCTGGTAAATAAAAACTATTAAAAGGTTGTCAGAATGTAGTTGGTTACATAAGAAAATGGGCCAAGAGGGAGGGAGCAAACACCCTAACTGGGGGCTCAGGCAAAAAGTAGCATGGGATCCAGATGGCCAAAAGTGGGGGGTCTAGGGGTTCAGGGGGAGAGTGAGCAAGAAGGAGGGACAGAAAATTTGCAGAGATCCCACGATACTTGCCATGAGTGGTGGCCATATTTCCCCACTTGCTGTGTTGGGGATGTTTAAGAGATTGTTTGGGAGCAAATCTGTTGCCTCAGAAGACACCTTTGGGAATATGGAAGATAGCTACTTGATAACTAGTAGCAGGGAGAATTCATGAATTATATACTGTTGCCTGCTTCATTAAAGGCTTTTGTTTGAATTTGCAGTCCTTGGGTTTGGTTTACTAAAAAACATTGGTGGGGGCTCAGGAAAAATTTAAATGGATTGTCCAGAGGGTACTGGGGACCTTGGAGAACTGTTAGGAAAGGGGTCACATCGAGAAGGGATCCTTGCCCAAAGCCATGCAGCTAATAAGTAGCAGAGACTGGATTGAAACCCTGCTCTGCCAGTTCCCAAGTGCAATAGAGCCTGCCAGTACACCGGGAAAAGCATGGCAGAGTAGTGGGCAAAGAACCTGGCTTTTGGGTCAGAAGAGCTAGCTTTGAATCTTGCCCCTGATCATCTACCTATATAAATTTGGGAATAATACCTGATAATTATATTCATATATAAATTGTTTGCATTAAAACTGCATAAATTATCTCATTTGATCCCAACTCTCTGGGTCTCTGGATTTTTCATCCATATGAGGAAATAAGTCTGGATGACTAAAGTCCTTTCTAGCTCTAGATGCATTGATCATATACCGTGTGTGTGTGTGTGTGTGTGTGTGTGTGTGTGTGTGTGTGTGATGTGTGCCACAAAAACTCGACAGCAAAGTAGGATTCAGCCCCAGATGTCTGGCCAAAGACCATTAAGACTGCTTTAGCCACTTCCTTGGCCCTAATCTCTCTTACAAACTTCCCCTCAGAAAAATAAAAACAAAAACCCTACAACTTTCTTCCCTTGGTGAACTTGGCTGTCTTGGTCTGGAGCTCTGACAACGGCCATTGACAATGACTTTGTAACCTAGGAGCACAGATCCATCTCAAGGGAAACTGGACCAATCAAACTTAAGGGCAGCCTCCCCAGCCATTTATGAAGCATCTGTATCAGTTGCCAGGCTGGGGACATAAGAGGATGAAATAGTCCTTCTTGTCCTCAAAAGAGCTTCCGTCAAGTCTCCCGGAGACGAAGCGCTCCTCGAGTTGGCTGTTTATTGATCCCTTCTCAGGAAGCAGAGGCACCAGGACAGGATGGGCATGGGGCTGGGGGAGGGGGGAGTTGCCCAGGGAAATTGGCTGACTCCAGGCCTTTCATTCTGGGATAAGGGATCAAATGAAGCTGCTGAATCATTGTATTTTACCTGCTTAAACAATTCTTTTTTCAGGGGAATTCCTCTTAATTCTTTCATGGAAGGAAAAAGAGAAAGCCATCGGGAATTTCTGACATCAAGCTTTTGAAGAAAAAAGTAGGTTGGGGCTGGCATCCGAATACTACTCCCAACGCGTAGTGGAGGGAGATGCTTGCACTTGAGAGTCGGAAAATGTGGGCTCAGGCCCCAGTTCCTCCATGGAACAGCTGTTTTTCCTTGAGAAAAATCACTCGATCTATATGGACTTATTTCTTCATTTAAAAAAAGGAGAGGCATCATTCTGTGAGAACTGGATGGTGATCTAGTTTCTACAGAATTATGAAAATTGAATCTGTGTAATTGAAACTTAAATTAGAAAATGGAAACCTAAGAAATGGGAGGCTGGGACCCACAAGGAAATCAAAGTAATGAAATCAGGAGAGGGGATTTTAGATTTGAAAAGGGACCCTCTGGATTGGTCCCCTTCCCCTTCCTGCTTCCATCCAAATCTGGTTCCTTCCAAGTGTTAGCTTCTTCCAAAAGAAAGCTCCTTGAGAGCAGGGACTGGTTTGGGATATCAGGGAGGAGAATTAGAACAGGAGACACTTGTGAGATGTAATGAGTGGTGATGATTTCACAGTCTGGAACTTCAGTAACAACTCGATTAATGGGGAATCGGGAAGGACAAACACCAGAATAGCTGGTTTCTGATTTCCAAAAATGTGCTTATTTACTGTCTCGCAATAATGGAAAATAAATTCATCAGTGAGTCAAGTTCTTGGTGAGATAGTTTCTTTCAATCCCTCTGACCTTGAATGTCCTAGAATTCCCAGATCTTCTCCAGATAACCTGGGAAACAAGTGCGACTTTTCCAGCACACACTTGAATACCAAAATGATGGGTAGGAAAATGTTTGTTCCCTTGCCCCTTCTTGGAAATGAGCTGCCCATCTAATGGAGCTGGCAAATTCCGATGGCCATTGCCTGAGCACTGGGATGGAGGACTGGCCAAGTGACCCTCGGCTGAGGGCCTGGAGGTTAACAGGATGTCCCCCCATTACCCGTGCCGAGTGCTCCCCACGGCTCTGTCCTCCATTCAGTCTGCAACTGTCATCGGGACGTCAAGGCCCAAACTGGCAGCAGAGCTCAAAAATCCCAGATAGACGCCAGTGGATTGGCAGCCCAAGTTGAATGCTGGGCCCAAGGGAATTGAGCTCCGACCTTGGTGCCTCTTAGCCAGCTGGGGACCTCTCCAGGGATGCCGGCTGACAGGAGATGGGGGGAACATGGCAGCTTGGCGCTCAGCAAGGAAGCTCAAGGCAAAGGGAGCCTCTGGGGCCAGCCAGAGAAGGGGACGGAGCTCCCCTGCCCCCTTTCTCCAGTGTGGGATCTCTGATGGGCGCCCAGGATGGGAGGAGAGGGAAGAACAGCCTGGGAAATCATGGCCGCCACTGGGCCAGCCTGCCATGCCTGAAGGATAATGAGTGAAATAGGAAAGGAATTTGAATGACAAAGTGACAAGATGTCTGTCTCCTTAATGATAGGACAAGTTGGGAGCCAGTCACTGGCAAGGAACAGCCGTCTGGCCCAGATCTCCGTTTAAAAGCTGTTTCTCCCAGTTTTAAGTTACCAACTCAGCTCAATATCTAAAACAAAGAGAATGAATTATGGAACAGGACGAAGGGAGCTTGTTAATTTTCCCACTGATGCACTGTGAAATGAAAGCTTTATTCTGAGAACGCCATATCCTCAGGGCTCTGTCTGCAGAGACAATGACAAATACAAATGTCCTTATAGTTTTCTTCCTTTCCTCTCCTACTTTACAAAGCCTTCCAGACACATTTTCTTCTCTTGTTTCTCTTCTTTGGTATGTGTGGATATGTTTATGTGTATCTATCTCTTCCCCCTTCTGTCCTCTTCCTTCTGTTCTCTTGTCTTTCCACTATTCCTCTTTTCCTTTTCCTCTCTCCCTCTCTCGTATAATTACCCTTTTTTCCTCTCTCCATTTCTCTTTTCCTTTCCTCTCCCCCTCTCTCTTCCTATCACCTTTTCCTTTACCCTTCTTCCTATCATTACCCTTTTCCCCCTCTCCATTTCTCTTTTCCTTTCCTCTCTCCCTCTCTCTTCCTATCCTTACCTTTTTTCTTTTTCCATCTCTTTTCCTTTCCTCTCTCCTTCTCCTATCATTTCCCTTTTTCCCCTCTCCGTCTCTGTTCCTCTCCCCCCTCTCTCCTCCTCTCAACATAAACATGTGTCTGTAATATATTCACACATACATACATAAAGGTATACACACGACACATACAAAGCTAACTGTGACCCATGTAATCCGGGCCTGTATTCATTCCCCTTTTAGGGCACAAGCTCAGTTTCATGGAAAATCCCGCCTGCTGCTGGGATGTTGAGGATGAACTAATTTCCGGAGGTCATGCATCTTGAGCCAGAGTGCAGCTCCCAGCTTTGTATGCATTGCTAGCTATTGTCAACAGCAGGAACCAGACCCAATCTCCAATTGTAAACCAATGAAATAATCATGATAATTTTGCCTTCATGTATCACCTTTCATCCTCGGAGGATGAAAGGACTTTACAAACTCTGGTCCCCCTCTTTGATCCCCTCTTCCTATCTGCTGCACCAATCCCCATTGTGTATTCGGCACTCATTGCACAGGTGGCACTCCCATCGAGGCTAATTGAAGTTCCATATGCAGCCTGGAGAGGTTGGGGCCGGCTCCTGGGATAGAAATGGGGTGTGGAGGGGGGCACTATTTACTTTGGAGGTGGTTCTCAAATGGAAATTTTTATCTCAGGGAGGGGTAGGAGAATTCAAATCAGTTTCTATTAGAGATCATAAATATGGATTGAGGAGGATGTTAAAGGTCGTCCCGTCCAGTCCATCCCCTTTAAGCCAGATGAGAGTCACAGAAGGCTGCAGGAGGTGCCGTATCAGTCAATAAGCATTCAAAGGGTTTAGGTGCTGAACAAAGGGAAGAAGCGGATCCCTGTCCTCAGGATCTTCTATTCTGATGGTAGATAACATTTATAAAAGAGATTATGGCAGAGAGCTTCTTTCCAATCCCAGGCCTGGGATCTGAACCCGAGTCTGGGATTCTAAATCCAGCGCCTACATCCTGTGTATGTTTATAACTGAAGCGGCGATCTGGAAGAGCATTGCCTGGTGTAGAGACGGCTGTGGGATCAGACCAGTTAGAAGAACTCCGTTTGGAGTGACCACTTTGTCAGGCAGGCTAGGGCAGGTGGGGCCTGATGGGTTCATGTGCACGTACGTATGGGCACCAAGACGGGCCAACAGCCGGGACGACATGAGGCATTCTCTGAAAGCCTGTCGCATCCCAGATATTAACTACTTCAGTCTGGATCCTAGTAGCGGCCTGTGGGCAGGCAGAAAATAACCTGCACAGGTGATGACTGGAAAGGGAAGGAGTGGACAGAGGCTAGTTTGGCCACAGCACGGGCCATATTCCGGCGTTCTGTTTGGAGTTGGGATTCTAAGCTTCCCATCCTGAACGCTGCTTAGCTCTTGTCTGTGACTTGGGAGAAAGCACTGAACCAATTGATGAAATGCCCTGAGCTGCTTACCCACCTTTATCTTCTAAGCCAAGGCTTCCCAGCTCTGGTTTTACAATATGCCAGTGTAGAACAAAATGTGAAAACCGAAATTAAATTGAGCTTATTCCCCCGCACAACAAACAATATTCCGCACAATCCTTTTTAGGAAAAGAAAAGGTGCTTATACATTTCTGTTACAGGTGTGTGTGAGCGGCACTGGGGCGTGGTGGATGAAATGCGAGAATTGAGTTAGGAGGCCCTGGGGTTCCAGGCCCCGCTCTGATCTTTAGCAGCCCAGTGACCATAGGGAAGACATTGAATTTCTCAATAAAATGTCTTGACTTCAAAAGTGGTTATGAAACGGAAACAGGGAAAATCCACGCGAAATGCTTTTGCATAATTTTTAAGTGCTACATAAGTATGGGCAATGACTAGTGGCAGATTCAAGGCTGGAGCCGGAGCCCCGCTGAGGGAGAAAGCTGGGAGGAGAATGGATCCTCCGGTGGCTGAATCCGGGCCCAGTGCCCACCCTGGGAATGCGGATTGGGCGTCAGAGGAGTGCAGGGAAATCACTGGTCAAAGAAGAGAGGCCACTGGAGAGGAGGCCGTCCCACATTGGCAACGGGTGGGTCATTCCAACTGGTTCCACAGATCGGACGTGGGAGACCCAGATTAAATGACAGCCTCAGGGTCACACAGTGGGAAATGACAATGTTTAAAAGCAGGTGGTCCGGGCTCTAAAGCCTCCCTTCCAGATGGAGGAATGGCTTCGGCTTCCTCCAGCAAGCTATCAAGGGACAGGCTGGGCAAGGCTGGGCAGGAGGGGGGCAGGGGAAGGCCTTTCAGCCCCTGGTAAGGGATGGTTCCATTTTCAGCTGAGTCCAGTTTGATTAAGATCCTCTTCTTTCTCCAAGCACCTGTTCCCTTTCCTCAGACCTGTTGTTCTGGCTCTGCCTCTGACACCTTTGCACATACATAGTAAGAGGGACGGACAACAGGTGGACTTTAAAAAAAAACAATCCCAAACTCTCTACCCTAATTCTGATGTCTCCATAAAGTATCCAGAGATCCAGAGAAGGACTTCAAGCGGTGGGAAAGAAACACACAGGTTATATGACCCGAGAAGACAATGGATGTCTTCTGAGCAGGTGGGGACCGCGCCAAAGCAGGGAGGAGGGAGCTCTCTGAGCCGCCCCCTCCCTCTCCCAAAGTGTGTGAATGTGTAAGGTGGCGGTCAATAATTATGTTTCCAAGGAAAGCTGAGCAGGCAGGTTTCTTAACAGTATCTGGAGGGCAAAGAAGCTAGCTGGGTTTATTGTGAGTATTCTAAGGTTATTAAGAGGAGGAGAAAGACACTTATTGTTCAAGGAAACTTTGAGAACAGAAACAATAAAAACACGTAATTGGACACCAAAGTAGAGAGAAAATTGGTGCAGGTAAAACAAGTGGAGGTATTTGAAACCACGCTGCTGAGCACAGATGCAGTTGATTCTATGACAGTACATTCGCTCCTGGGGCTCTCCAAGGACCATTAATGCAAATAATAGCACTTTATTTGAAACTTTGGAGTTTGAGAGCATTTTTAGGGACTTTGTATCTTAGAAGAGTGACTTCTTAAAATATATTTGAGTTTGGAAATAGGGGTGCGGAAGTGTAGGATAGGGGGATGAAGAAGCTATTTTCACAGCCAAATTCAAAATCAAAAAATTAAAACATTACTCAGGGATCCATGGGGACAATCTAGCTTAGGCAGAGCTAGGCAAGGAATCAGCTGAGTTCTAAAGATTTTTAAAAACTCTTACTAATATAATAGCTTAGAGGAAGTTCTGAGACTGATGTTCTTTCCTCATATATGGCAGCATCCCAAAGAATGATTACTGGTTATGGGAGACCGGTGTGGACCATCTAGGGAAGGGAAGGCTCCTATTCAAAGAAAAAGAGACTAGGGAGGAAGGCTTTAAGAACTAAAACGGGGGAGACAGGAGCTAGATGGGTAGATGTGGGAGTCCTCTGTGAGTGTACAGTGAGACAAGGGCCCAGGAGAGAGCCCCATACTCAGAGTTATACTTCCCTCCTGCCTCTGTGCCCCCGTGCCATGTTCCTTCCCTGAAGCCAGGCTGATGAGTTCCAATAAAAGGCTTTTCATTCCTTGTATCTGTCAAGTCGTCCTGCCTGGCCTGAGCGACATGATACCCATAGCCATGCTGCTGGACAGTCACAGTCTGAGATCTCCCATTCAGGATTTGCAGAATATTTTGTAATTTTCAGAGTGTTCTGAGCTTGAGTTGGCAGTGGTTGGAGATGGAAGAGCAGAATGATGAAGGGAAGGTCCTCTTGTGCCAGGTTCTTAATTCTATTCCCAACTTCTGCATAGGTATTCCTTGTTCTTCCCCTACCTTGTCCTTTATATTTTTTTGCCTCTTGTGTGCCCAGTTCTACCCTTCTCTTCCCAAAGTTCAGATTAGGACACAGGGAAAGCAAAAGGGACTTGAGATCTGAGCAGGTAGAAAACCTAATTCGTCTGAAAATGTTGCTTCCATCTCAATTGCTGTTTTGCAGACATGCAATCTGGGAAAACCCTATTGGTTCCAACCAATCGGCAATCCCTCAAGAGGATTAGGAAACGAAGACCAAATATATGTAGAATAGAGCTAAAATGAACCAAAAAAGCACTGAAGGCTTAATGAGAGTCCTGCCTTCTAGAAGTCCACATTCTAATAGAGAGCAACCCATAAAGGAAAATGGAGGCCTGACAGGAGGGTTATGGACCTGATTCCAAACAAGATTCAAGAAAAGCTTCCTAGGGAGCACCCAAGACCCCAGAGGGCAGGAGAGTGAAGAGTCTGCAGGCCTCCAAAAGGAAGAGGCCCAAGCTCCATGGAGGCCATGGTATCTTCTGAGTTCCTTTTGGTCCCTTAAGTAGAAGTACAGAACTTTTATGAAATTAGAATGGGAAAACTTCCTTGAGGGACTTCCAGAAAGTCCCTTCTCTGATCTTTTGTTGGACAGATAATAATGATTTTTATGTGCTTTTGATCCTGATAGAGCACAGAAATGAAAAGGGATGAGGAAAAAAAAAAAAGCAAGCTCACCTTTAACTATAAGGAACCTAAAAACCAAAGTTTCACTTTCTAAGTTTAGAGGTGAAATTTTGAGTAGCTTTTTAATTATTGGAATGCGGATAGGGGAGAGAGGGAGAATTGGAAGCAAACAGCTTCTATGTGAGGTGGGAAATTATGTAAATAGGGATGGGGAACAGAAATACCTGAGAGGTATAAAAGACTTAAGGGCAGCTAGGTGATGCAATGGATAGAGTGCTGGGCCCAGAGTCCAACAAACTGGAATCCTGACACTTACTAGTTGTGTGATTCTGAACAAATCACTTAATCCTGTTTGCCTCAGTTTCTTCTTGTGTAAAATGAGCTGAAGAAAATGGCAAACCACTAAAGTATCTCTGCCAAGAAAAACCCCAGGGGGATTATGAAGCGCAGAAATGACTGAACGGCAAATAAGAAATTTGTTTGATTTCCTTAAATGGAAAAAAAGGAACATAAGTTATTACATCTTTAATACAAAGGGTCAAAGGATATAAACACATATTTCTCAAAAAAAAAAAAAAAAGAATTATAAAGCATTGGGGCAGCTAAATAGAGCTTTGGCCCTGAAGTCAAGAGTACCTAACTATTTAAATTATGTCTCAGATACTTAACACTTACTAGTGGTGTGACCCTGGGTGAGTAACTTACTATTGTCTCCCACTCCCTCTCCCCCCAAAAAAAAATTACGATTAGCAGCCATATGAAACAGACGCTTCAAATTACTAAGAACAGAAATATAAAGCAACCAAGTTTTCACCTCATTCTTAGCAAATTAGAAGATGTCAAAAAAGATGTCAAGGTTGGTGAGGCTGTGGAAAGACAGGCACAAGAATGCTGATTGTTGTTCTTGGTGCTGATTTAGTAAAACTATTTTGGAAAATAATTAGAACTAAGCAATTAAAGTAGCTAAAATGTCTGTTTGCTTTTTCCCCAGAGATTTCACTGCTAGGCATATCACCCAAAAGGTTACTGATAAAAAGGAAGTTCCCCTCTATACCAAAATGTTTCCAGCAGCATTTTTGTGTGAGCATAGAAATGGAAATAATGCAAATACCCAAAGACTAGGGAAAGTGTAAACAAATAGTGGTACATGAACAAAACAGACTATTACTATGCTGGGAGTAACAACTATGATTTTTTTTTTTTGATGCATGTAAAAGACTTAAATGAACAGATGCAAAATGAAGTAAGGATAGTTAAGGAAACAATACACAATGACTACAACCATTGAAATGGAAAGAAGACCATAAAAAGTTGAAAAGTTAGAAAATTATAAAGAATAGGGTTGTCTCCTCAAACAGGAAAAGACACTCTATCTTTTCCTCTTTTGTGGGGAGGGTCCATGAGTTTGGAATAGTGTTTTTTAATTTATGTATTGGTTTTGCCCATTTTTCCCTTTTCTTTAAAAAAGGGGTATTTTATTATAAAAGATGGCTTTCTGGGAAGGGAGGGAGAGTGATAACAGGGAAACATTGGGGGATGTAAAAACAAAGATGTCAATAAAAAGTCAATTTTTAAGACTCACAGATTTTCTAAACTATAATTGAGATTTTTGCTCTATGTGAATGGTTCATGTGTCCAGGTCAGTGTCACAACAAAATCTATCAATATCCATTGGCAATCTACTAAGTTGTTGATAAGCCTCAAGTTTTAGGAACTTGTTTAACTGTCAGCAGGAGCTTTTAGTATATCACAAGGGTATTTTCGAAAAACTTAGAACACCATAACAAGTATTTGTGGGAACCAAAGAGTAAACATGAAATAAATCCAGTCTTACCAATCTCAGCAAATATAATTTATATATGCTAATGTCCAGTGGCAATTAGAAAAAATAAAACATAAGTGAAGAACAGAAATAGCAGCAGAGAGACAAGTCCACTAATGTGAATTAAGATGAGTGGACTTGGGAAAGCCAGAACTGGGAATTTATCAGGGAAATATGTGTAGACGAATAGGTCATTGAAGCCTCATAGCTGGTGTGGTTAGTGGCAATTCAGATTCATAGACTATAGAGCTGGATAGGTCCTTAAAGCCTATTTCATTATTTGACAAAGGAGGAGAAGAAGACAGAGAAGAGGAGAAAGAAAGAAAAGAAAGAATGGAAGAAAGGAAGGAAGGAAAGAGAAGGGAAGGAGGGAGAAAGAAGTAAAAGAAAAGAAAAAAGGAAGAATGGAGGAAATGGGAAAGGAAGAAAGGAGGAGACAGGAGGAAG